>NW_017196509.1:0-20178 GCF_001704415.2 Capra hircus
GTTTATTTTAATAGTATCTAATTGCTTTACAATATTTGTATTGGTTTTGCCATACATTAAACATGGATCCACCATGGGTGTACATGTGTTCCCCTATCCTGAAAACCCCTGCTACCTCCCTCCTCAAACCATTCCTCATGGTTATCCCAGTGCACCAGCCCCGAGGATCCTGTATCACTCATCAACTGGTCTGGCGATTCGTGTGACAAATAATATATATACATGTTTCAATGCCATTATCGCAAATTCAACCCTCACCCTCTCTGTATATTTTTTAGATAAATTATTTGTCAGTTGCTTCAGTTCAGTTCAGTTCATTTCAGTTCAGTTCAGTCATGTGTGACTTTTTGAAACCCCATACATTGCAGCACACCAGGACTCCCTGTCCATCACCAACTCCCCGGAACTCACACAAACTCATGTCCATCGAGTCAGTGATGCCATCCAGCCATCTCATCCTCTGTCATCCACTTCTCCTGCTCCAATCCCTCCAAACTTCAGAGTTTTCCAGTGAGTCAACTCTTCATATGAGGTGGCCAAAGTACTGGAGTTTCAGCTTTAGCATCATTTCTTCCAAAGAACACCCAGGAATGATATTCTTTAGAATGGACTGGTTGGACCTCCTTGCAGTCCAAGGGACTCTCAAGAGTCTTTTCCAACACTATAGTTAAAAAGCATCAATTCTGCAGTGCTCAGCTTTCTTCACAGTCCAACTCTCTTATCCTAACAAGACTATTGGAAAAACCATAGTCTTGACTAGATGGAACTTTGTTGGCAAAATAATGTCTCTGCTTTTGAATATGCTATCTAGAATGGTCATAACTTTCCTGTCATATGGTAAGCGTCTTTTAATTTCATGGCTGCAGTCGCCATCTGCAGTGATCTTGGAGCCCCCCCCCCAAAATAAAATCTGACACTGTTTCCACTGTTTCCCCCATCTATTTCCCATGAAGTCATGCGACCAGATGCCATGATCTTAGTTTTCTGAATTTTGAGCTTTCAGCCAACATTTTCACTCTCCTCTTTCAGTTTCATCAAGAAGCTTTTTAGTTCCTCTTCACTTTCTGCCATAAGGGTGGTGTCAATCTGCATATTCTGAGGTGATTTGATATTTCTCCTGGCACTCTTTGTTCCAGCTTGTGCTTCTTCCAGCCCAGTATTTCTCGTGATATACTCTGCATATAAATTAAACAAGCAGAGTGACAATATATAGCCTTGGACGGACTCGTTTTCCTATTTGGAACCAGTCTGTAGTTCCATGTCCTGTTCGAACTGTTGCTTCCTGACCTGCATATAAGTTTCTCAAGAGGCAGGTCAGGTGGTCTGGTATCCCCATTTCTTTCAGAGTTTTCCACAGTTTATCGTGATCCACACAGTCAAAAACTTTGGCGTAGTCAATAAGGGCAGAAATAGATGTTATTCTGGAATTCTCTTGCTTTGTCAATGATCCAGATAATGTTGGGATCTTGATCTCTGGGTTCCTCAGCCTTTTGTAAAACCAGCTCAAACATCTGGAAGTTCATGGTTCATGTACTACTGAAGCCTGGCTTGGAGAATTTTGGAGCAGTACTTTACTAGCGTGTGAGATGGATGCAACTGTGCGGTGACTTGAGCATTGTTTTGGCTCTGCCTTTCTTTGGGATTGGAATGAAAACTGACCTTTTCCAGTCCTTTAGCCACTGCTGATTTTCCAAATTTGGCTGCCATATTGAGTGAAGCACTTTCACAGCATCACTAAAAGGGGGCAAAATCCCTAAACAGACATTTCTTTAAAGAAGACATACAGATGGCTAACAAGCACAGGTAATATGCTTAAAATCATTCATTATTAGAGAAACAAAAATTAAAATTTAATGTGTAGTCATATCACACTGTTCAGAGTGGCCAGCACCAGAAATTCTACAAGCACGAAATCCTGGGGAGGTTGTGGAGAAAAGTTAACACTAATACAGTGCTAGTGGTAACACAAACTGGTACAACCTGTATGAAGAACAGTTTGGTGATTCCTTGAGAAACTTGGACCAGAACTGTCATATGACTGAACAACCCCCTTCCTGGCATATACCCAGAGGGGATTACAATCAAAAGAGACACATGTGCCCCAATGTTTATTACAATTCTCTTTACAAAAGCTATGACATGGACGTAATCTAGATGCACATCAGCAGATGAAAATGTAAGGAAGTTGTGCTATATATTCAAATAGAATAATTACTTAGCTACAGAAGAACATATATTTGTGTCACTTTTAATGAGGCAGTTCAACCTGCAGCCTGTTATTCAGAGTAAAAAAAAAAGTTAGAAAGAGAGAGGCAAATATTGTTTATTAATGCGTATAAACGGGATTTAGGGAGACAGTAACAATGATCCTGCATGAAGGTGAGTAAAAAAGATCCACATATAAAGAACAGACTCTGAGACTCAATGGGAGAGTTCAAGGATGGGATGATTTGAGAAAATAGCATTGAAACAGGTACATTACCATATATAAAAGAGATGACCAGTGAAAGTTCAATGGCATGAAAGATGCGTCCAACTTTTGTGCTGTGGAAGAACCCAGAAGCATGGGGTAGCAAGGGAGGTTTGAGTTGTGTTCAGGATAGGGGGACACATGTATCCATGTGGCTGATTCATGTTGATGTATATGTCAAAAAACCATCACAGTAATACACAGTAATTCTATTCCAATTAAAATAAATCATTTTTAAAAGAAATATGAAGAAATAAAAAAGAATGCATTCAGAAATAGCAGGGACATGCTCCAGAATACAACCTCAACAGTTGTTTCATATCTATTCAAGAAAGTGGGCTTAGGAGGGCAGAACCTGTGTGCTGGTATAAAAGCTGAAAGTCGAAGAAGAAAAGCCTGAGACTGCAACTATGTAGTTGCAGCATGACCTCAGTATCATAGTTGAAATAGTGAAAGATGCATGCGGCAGAATGCAAGCTTAGCAGATTGGCATGACTACTGTGTAGCGTAGGCTCAGTAGGAGTTAAGTGCATGCACTTGAGCATCCTTTCAGGAGTGACGGTACATATGTTTCAGAGTGAAGATAAATAGGTGCAGCAAAAGTGCTCTAAAATGGTGGACAAATACTTGTAAGAAGGAAGGTTCAGAGTGGAAGCTCAGTATTTTCTGTAGACTTAGACTTAAGTTGAAGCCAGTAGGGAAGACCACTAGATGATCCATGTTTGACCTAAATCGGATCCCTTATGATGGTACAGTGGACATGAGAAAATATTTAAGGGATTAGGTATAATAGAGTGTTTGAAGAATTACATATGGAGGTTCATGAAATTGTACAGGAGGCAGTGATGAAGACCATCCCCAAGAAAATGAATGCAAAAAGGCAAAATGGTTGTCTGAGGAGGCCTTACAAATAATTCAGAAAAGAACAGAAACAAAAGGCAAAGGAGAAAAGGGAAGATATACCCATATGAATACAGTGTACCAAAGAATAGCAAAGAGCGATAAGAAAGCCTTCCTCAGTGATGAGGGCAAAAAATAGAGGAAAACAACAGAATGGGAAAGACTAGAGATCTCTTCATGCAAAGGTGGACACAAATAAAGGACAGAAATTGTATGGACAGAATTGTATGAAAAGAAGCAGAAGATATTAAGAAGAGGTAGCAAAAATCTATACAGGAAAGATGGAAAAACTACACAGAAAAGATCTCCATGATCCAGATAATCATGATGATGTAATCACTCACCTAGAGCCAAACATCCTGGAATGTGAATTCAAGTGGGCCGCAAGAAGCATCAATAGAAACAAAGCTAGTGGAGATAACAGAACTCCCAGTTGAATGATTTCAAATTCTAATAGATAGTGCTATGAAAGTGCTGAACTCAATATGCAAGCAAATTTGGAAAACTCAGCAGTGGCTACAAGACTGGAAAAGATCAGCTGTTCTAGTATATGCATTTTAGAGCTTGTTCTCTGTAGCGGTGAAATGTGTTCCACACAGAGTTAGACCAGGACTGAAGCAATCCTGTGCAAATAGTTGCAAGACTTTTTTTTTTTTTTTTTTTAATCTGTAGCAGCTCTTTCTCCAATGAGAGTTAACTGTTAAGGTGGAGCAGCTGCTTGGCTTTGAGGGACCCAGGTGGTGTCAAATGGGCAGGGTGCAGGGACACAGGACTGACTACACCACAGGAGTTATGACTCTATCAGAATCTTTTTTTTTTTTTTTTTTAGCTCTTGTATCTGGTGATGAGAAGGCCTCTTTGGCCAGTCTTCTCCCTAGTTCCACCTATTCAGCCATTCAGAAGGCTTCCTTGCCTGGGATCCTTCTCTGTCGTTCAATGTGTCAGCACATAGAGAGACCTCCCTGGCTGGGGTCCTACTCTGTAGATCAGTGCATCTGACACTGAAAGGAGCATCCTGAGTGGGATTCTACTCTAGTATGGTGCATCAGGCACTTAAAGGAGGACCCTGGGTGGTGTCCTGCTCTGCATTTCAGTGTGTTCAGCACTTGATGGGTCAGCCTCACTCTTGTAGTAACTGCTGATGCTAGCATGTGGGGAGAGAGAGGCTATGGTGATTGCTCCACCCCCTACATGTGACTCGGTGTTATTGCCTTGCTCTCATGGCTGTCTGGCTTTCCTCCACAGGCATGCCCTACCACAGTGTCCTCCTTCGCACCCCCTCTCTCCATCTCTCCCCAGTAAACAGCAGCCCTCCCCATGAATTGCCACAAAATCCCTAAACTGCAGCTCCCAGCCACGGTGCCTTTCAGGGGACAGATGTCCTTGTATGGGGTATGTACAGCTGCAGCAAGGACCCTCTGATTCTCATTGCACCTAGCTTTCCACAGATCAGCTGTTTCACTCTCAGCTTTAAATGTGTATTCTATGATTCAGACAATTGACCCATTGTGGGACTGAACCTCAGCTTCAGTTCCTTCACCCACTCAGGGCAGATCCAGTCCTACTAACACTCCTGATTTTTCCCCCAGTTCTTTCATCCTACAGAGTTTTGCGTGGTTCTATATATTCTTTTCCACTTGTCAGGTACTCCTGTCTACTTTCCGGTAATGTTCTGATTACTCTTCTGTGTCTAAAGGTGTATGCCTGATGTATCCATGGAGAGATGTACTCCACATCCACTTATAGCTCCACCATCTTGTTCTCTCATCTCACGAGAGTTTTAGAGCACAGAGTCCACAGTGGTAGTAGGTGTGCTATAAAATGTGAGTTCAGATGTACTCTTTAGGGGCAGGCTCAGTGATTTTAGCACAGCTGATCTAAAGCATGGATTTAGTGTTGGCCAGACATATGCTTCAAATATTAAGAAAAATTATTTATGGTGTGCCAATTCTAGAGCACAAGATCAGTGTTTGTGTACCATTTCCTGTAGAATGCAAGTTCAATTGTGGAAAGAGATATGCTCCGCAATGCAGCTGAGCAGTTTTTAGACATCTTGGGGTAGAGTACATGCTCAATCGTGGCAGGAACTATGCTCTAGTGTGCATTCAGCACTGGCTGGATGCATGTTGCCAGTGCCAATGGGATGGCTTCAGACAGCCTGCTCCAAAGTGCAAGCACACTAGTGGCAGCACGTGTGCTCTGGATTGCAAGCTAAGCGGTCTCAGTACTTCCAGGGCTAGAGCTGAGACGTAGTAGTGATGCATGCAGGCTCCAAAGTGCCATCCTAGTATTTGTGCCACACCCGCTCTAGAGCACAGTCTAAGTAGTGGTGGGAAGAATCCTCAAAAGCACAGTCTCAGGAGATGAAGCACGTGTTCTCTAAAGCAAAGATTCAGTATTTGAAGCATGCCTGCTCTAGATCATGGGTCTGTATTAGCAGGGGTATGCCTAAAGTGTGTTTCACTGTTGAGAGGACGTGCTGAAGAGCTAAAGCTCAGCAGATGCAGCATGCCTGCTCTGCCATGTGCTTCAGAGGGTTGTCTCAGGAGTTGCAGTGCCCTTGCTCAAGGAGTGCAGACTGCAGAGGGACATGTTCTCTTGAATGCTGGGTTTTTGTTTTTGGTTGCATATCCAGAGATCAAATTCAGAAAATGTGATATACCTGCTCTGCCACCACAAGCTCAGTTGTGGGAATACAAGCCCTCAACAGTACAAGCACAAGAGTTGTGGCATATGTGTATTGTGACACATGATCAATTGAGGCAGGACATAGGAAGTGTACACCAGGTCTGTAGTGGTGGCACATCATCCATAGATATACAGGTACACTACTCACAGCTTGCACAGTCTAGAGTGCTGGGTGACTAGCAGCAAAATGGCTGGTATAAAATGTCACTGGGGTAATTGTTGCACACACTTTCTAGAGCAATACCTAAAGGAAGTGACTTTATTCTTCAGAAGTCAAGGTCACTGGTGGTCACACAGTTGATCTAGAATGATGGTTCACTCGTGGGTAGGATATGTGTTTTAGAAAGCAGCCCCCTGGAGCAGGTCCTCCAGAGTGCAACCTCAGTCGTTGGGACACCTGCTCTAGAGTGCAGGAAGAAGAGTGGGGAAAATATGCAACAGAGGGCAAGCCAAGTCATTGGCAATTTTCAGCGGCAGAGTGTAGGCTCACAGGTTTAAGCACACAGGCCATTGAGCAAGATTAGTAGTAGTGGAACTCATGCTCTATAAGGCAGGCTCAGCAGTGAAAAAGCAGTGTACCAGGGTGCCAAAATCAGTAGCTGAGACATGAATATGTTGGGGCCTGGGCTTACAAGTGGCAAGACACAGGCTTCCAAGTGTGAAATTAGTAATGGCCACACATATGCTCTAGACCACATGCTCACTAGCTGTGCCATGCCTGCTTAATGTAAGGACTCAGAAGTGACAAGTGTGCTGTAGTGCTAGGATTTATACTGCTGGGATGCATGATTCAGTGTGCAGTTGTGTAGCTCAGGCATTCTTACTCTACAGCACAGTCTCAGTAGTGTCAGAACATTGGCTCTTGAAGGCACACGCAGTCATGATGGGAGATATGCTTCTGAGTAAACCTCAGTAGTGCAAAACCCATGATGAAAATGTGCTCACTCTGTAGTCATGAGATCTGTACCCCCAGCTGCACGTCCCAGATGCCTGCGCTTGAGCTCATGCTCAGTAGAGGCGTACCATGTCCTCCAGTGTTTAAACTCACTCTGTCTACAGGAGTGCTGGCTCAGTTGTGTCCAGAAGTAAACTTCAGAGTGCAAGCTCAGTAATTGTTTAGGCACACCTGAACTACAGTGCTGGTTGAGTAGTGGCCTGACTTACCTATAAAGCAACAAGCTAATGATTGTGATATTTATGCTTCAGAGTGAAAGTTCAGCCAGTGATGAACTCTTGTTCTGGAAGGCAGTTTCAGTAGTGCAGGGATGCAGAATCCAGAGTGTAATACACCAAAAGTGTATGTGTACTTACAACAGGCATGTTTTAAGGACAGGCTCAGTAGTGGCAGGCCATATCCTAAAGAACCCGGGTTTAGGAGTGATGGGATGTATGCTCTACTGTGCAGTCTCAGTGACAGCAATGCACTTGTTCTAAAGCTTGTTAATAGTCTCAATAGTGGCAGAAAGGGTGATCCAGATTGGAAACGAAGTAGTTCCGGCGAGCGTCCTCTAGATGGCGGCCTCAGTATTGACAAGCGCGTATTCCAGAGGGCAAGCTCAGTGTTTGCAGCATGTGTGGTTTGGCATAAGAGAAGGAAATGGCAACCCACCCCAATATTCTTGCCTGGAGAATCCCGTGGACAGAGGGCCATCGTGGGCTACTGTCCATAGGTTCGCACGGAGTCGGATAAGACTAAAGCGACTTAGCATGCATGCATGCATTGGAGAAGGAAGTAGCAACGCACTCCAGTATTCTTGCCCCTAGAATCCCAGGGATAGGGGAGCCTGGTGAGCTGCTATCTATACGGTCACACAGAGTCGGACACGACTGAAGTGACTTAGCAGCAGCAGCAGCAGCAGCAGCGGTTTCAAATCAGGGGTCAGTAATTGTGAAAAGCTTCTTGCATTTTCAGTCGTTACCGTATGCCAGGTCCAGAGTGCAGACGCACTTGGTTGTGATACTTATGCTCTAGAGTTGTAACGTATGTTCCAGAGTGCAAGCTAATTAGTGCACCTGTCCTAATTCAATTCTTAGTAAAAGCAGAATGCAAACTCGTGATTTCAACCTCAGTAGTTGCTGCATGCATAATCAGAAGTAGTGGTGCATACACTCATTTGATCTCTGGTTCCTCTGACTTTTCCAACACCAGCTTGAGCATCTGGAAGTTTATGGCTCATGTATTGCTGAAGCATGGCTTGGATATTTTTGTGCATTACTCTACTAGCGTGTGAGATGAGTGCAATTGTGCAGTAGTTTGAGCATTCTTTGGCATTGCCTTTGTTTGGGATTGGAATGAAAACTGACCTTTCCCAGTCCTGAGCCACTGCTAAGTTTTTTAAATTTGCTGGCATATTGAGTGAAGCACTTCCATAGCATAATCTTTTAGGATTTGAAATAGCTCAATTGGAATTCTATCACTTCCACTAACTTTGTTCATAGTGATGCTTCTTAAGGCCCACTTGACTTCACATTCCAAGATATATGGATATAGGTGAGTGATCACATCATCATGATTATTTGGGTTGTGAAGATCTCTGATGTACAGTTCTTCTGTGTATTCTTTGCCACCTCATCTTAATATCTATTGCTTCTGTTAGGTCCATACCATTTATGTCCTTTATCGTACCCATGTTTTCATGAAATGCCCCCTTGGTATCTCAAATTTTCTTGAAGAAATCTCTAGTCTTCCCCATTCTATTGCTTTGCTTTATTTCTTTGCACTGATCACTGAGGAAGGCTTACTTATCTCTCTTTGCTATTCTTTGGAACTCTATGTTCAAATAGGTATATCTTTCCTTCTCTCCTTTGCCTTCATTTCTCTTCATTTCACAGCTAATTGTATGGCCTCCTCAGGCAGCCATTTTGCCTTTTTGCATTTCTTTTTTCTTGGGAATGGTCTTGATCCCTGTCTCCTGTACAATGTCATGAACCTCCATCCATAGTTCGTCAGGCATTCTGTCAGATCTAGTCCCTTAAATTTATTCCTCACTTACACTGTATAATCATAAGGGATTTGATATGGGTCATTCCTGAATAGTCTAGCGGTTTTTCCTACTTTCTTCAATATAAGTCTGAATTTGGCAATACAGATTTCATGATCTGAGCCACAGTCCAGCCTCTGGTCTTGTTTTATGCTATTTAGGAAGAGTAAGCATCTTTTAATTTCATGGCTGTAGTCACTATCTTCAGTGACATTGGAGCCTCCCCCTCGCTCCCCCCAAAAAATATCAGCCACCATTTCCACTGTTTTCCCATCTATTTGCCATGAAGTGATGGGAAAGGATGCCATCTCAGTTTTCCTAATGTAGAGCTTTAAGCCTACTTCTTCACTTTCCTCTTTTGCTTTTGTCAAGAGACTCTTCAGTTCCTCTTTAGTTTCTGCCATAAGGGTGGTGTCATCTACATATCTGAAGTTTTTGACATTTATCCTGGCAGCCTTGAATCCAGTTTGCATTTCTTCCAGCCAAACATTTCTCTGCGTAGAAGTTAAATAAGCAGGGTGACAATATATACCCTTGAGGTTCTCCTTTTCCTATTTGAAACCAGTCTGTTATTCAATGTCCAGTTCTAACTGTTGCTTCTTGAACTGCATACAGGCTTCTCAAGAGGCAGGTCTGGTGGTGTGGTATTACCATCTCTTTCAGAATTTTCCACAGTTTATTTTGATCCATACAGTCAAAGGCTTTGACATACTCAGTAAAGCAGAACTAGATGTTTTTCTGGAACTTGCTTGCTTTTTTTGAAGATCCAGAAGATGTTGGGAATTTGATCTTTGGTTCCTCTGTGTTTTCTAAAACAAGGTTGAATATCTGGAAGTTCATGGTTCACATATTGCTGAAGCCTGGCTTGGAGAATTTTGAGCATTTCTTTATTAGCATGTGAGATGAGTGCAATTGCCTGGTAGTTTGAGCATTCGTTGGCATTGCCTTTTTTGAGATTGGAATGAAAACTGACCATTTCCAACTGAGCCACAGCTGAGAATTTCAAATATCTTGTCATATTGAGTACATCACTTTCACAGCATCATCTTCGAGGATTTGAAATAGCTCATCGGGAATCCAAGCCGTAATAGAGCCCCCTAATTCCCTAATGGACACTGCATTGACTCAGAACAAATGAGATCAACAGTCATCTTCTATAACAACAACAACAAAAAGTTCTCTCAACTAGAAACCTTTCACAAGCCACTGGTCCCACCACATTCACTTGGAGGAGACCACCCGATTAATAGCAATGATGGCCCTCCAGTTTGCAGAAAATAGACCTCAAAGACAGTCATCGAAACAACATGGAAAGGCACAGACATATCCAGCAGATGAAGGAACACAATAGAAATCAACAAACCAATGAAAGGGGAGGATGTAGGAAGTCTACAGGAAAAACAGCTCAGCATAATAATAGTCAATGTCTTGGAAACAAATGGATCTACAGATAAATAGACTTCAGACTAGGATTGAGAAGATGAAAGGGGTGTTTTAAATGGACCTAGAAGAAATAATGAGTAGTCAATCAATAATGAACAATGAAATAACTGAGATAGAAATCACTCTGGACAACAGGAACAGTAGCGTAACTGAGGCAGAAAAAAGACTAAGTGAGCTGGAAGATAGGATATTGGAAATAAATGAAGCAGAACAGGAAAAAAGAGAGAGAGAGAAATAAAGACAATCTCAGAGACCTATGGGACAATGTTAAATGCCCCCATATTTAAATCATAGGTTTCTCAGAGAAAGAAGACAAAGGAAAGGGCATGAGAAAATATTTGAGGAGGAAATAGTTAAAAACTTCCCTGAAATGGGAAAAAGAATAGACACCTAAGATGAAAAATCCCAGTGTGTCCCATAGGGATAAAACCAAAACAAAACATGTCAAAACACACATTAATCAAAATAAAAACAAACAAACAAATAAATATACACAATGAACAAATATTCAAGGTAACAAAGGAATCACAACAAATAACATAGAAGGGAATCCCCATAAGGATAACAGCTTATCTTATAATAGAAACTCTTCAGCTTAGAAGGGAATGGCAGGATGTACTTAAAGTGCTGAAAGGCAAAAACCTAAAGCCAAAATTACTCTATCCAACAAGGATAGCATTCTCATTCCAAAGAGAAAACAAGAGCTTTACAGACAAACAAAAGCAGTTAGTGTTCAGAACCACCAAACCAGCACTTCAGGAAATGCTGAAGGATCTTCTCTAGATAGGAAACAGAAAAGCTTATAAAAACAAAGCCATAAAATATATAGTAAATGGTAAGAAGATCATACTTATCAACAACTACCTTCAACAGAAATGGGCTAAATGCTCCAATGAAAAGGCAAAGCCTGGGTGAATGCATACAAGAATATACTGTCTGCAAGAAAACCACCTCATAACTAGGGACACATACAGCCTGAAAGTGATGGCCAGGAAAAAGCTATCTTGTGAAAATGGAGAGCAAAAGTGGGAGGAGCAACATTCATATCAGATAAATGGACTTTAACTAAAGACCACTATAGGAGACAAAGAAGGTTGCATTACATAACAATCAAGGTATCAATCCAAGAAGAAGCTATATGCACCCAATGTTGGAGCACCTCAATGCAAGAGGCAAATGCCAACAACTATTAGAGCAGAAATAGACACTAACCAATAGTATTGGGTTCTTTTAATACTTCACTCATAGCATGAATAGATCTTCCAGACAGAAAATAAAATAAGGAAAACTCAAGTTTTAGAAGATACATTAGACCAGTTTGAGCTAATTGATATCTACAGGTCATCCCACCACAAAAGAACAGATTTAACCTTTTTCTCCTTTTTTTCTCCTTTTTCTCAAGTGCAAATGGAACATTATCTTAGGACAGATCACATCCAAGGTTAGATCATATCTAACCTTAATACACTTCAAGAAATTGTAATATTTTCAAGCATATTTTCTGATCACAATGTTGTTAGATCAGATATCAATGACAGGGAAATGACAACAACAACAGCAATAACTAGAGGAAACACAAATAATTTGGAGGCTAAACCCCCAAAATTCAAATTTGAATTAAACAAAATTCAGAGTTTTTATGAAGCAAAAAAAAAAAAAAAAAACCCTCTGCCATAGTAGTCATAGGTGGAACATATCTCAACGTAATGAAAGCCAAATATGACAAAACCATTGTAAACCTCATCGTCGATAATGAAAAGTTGAAAAAAAAAATTCCTTTAAAATCAGCATTAAGACAGTGTGCCCACACTCATCACTACTCATTCTGGGAATTCTAGCCAGAGTTTTCAAAGAAGAAAAAGATATAAAAAGAATCCTCATTTGAAAAGAAGAGGTATAACTGTCTATTTGCACATGATATTACCCTTTACAAAGAAAACCCAAGAGATGCCACCAGAAAATTACTGGAGTTAATCAATGAATACAGTAAATGTGCAGGGTATAAAATTAATACACAGAAACCCTTATAGTCGTACACATTCACAATGAAAAATCAGAAAGAGAATTAAGGAAGAATACTGTTCACCATTGCAATGAAAGGAATAAAATATCTAGAAATAAGTTTGCATAAAGAGACAAAGGACTTCCCTGATGGCTCAATTTGGTAAAGAAGCTGCCTGCAATGCAGGAGACTCCTGTTTGATTCCTGGGTCAGGAAGACCCTCTGAAGAAGGGATAGGCTACCCACTATAGTGTTCTTGGGCTTCCCTTGTGGCCCCAGCTGGTGACAAATCCTCCTGCCAATGTGTGAGACCTGCGTTTGAACACTGTGTTGGGAAGATCCTCTGGAGAAGGGAAAGCTACCCATTCCAGTATTCCGGTGTGGAGCATTTCAAATTCCATACAGTGTGTAGTCCATGGGATTGCAAAGAGTCAGACGTGACTGAGCAACTTTCACTTTCCCAGAAGGATAAAAGAAAGCACTGAGGAAAGAAATCAAAACATATATAGATGGAGAAAGATATCATGTTCTTGGATTGGAATAACTGATAGAGTTAAAATGAATATACCAGCCAAAACAATCAATAGATTCAATACAATATCTCTGAAGCTACCAACAGTATTTTTCATAAACTAGAACAAATTATTTTACGATTTGCATGGAAACACATAAGACCTTGAAGAGCCAAAGCTGTTTGGAGAAAGAAGAATGGAATTAGAGGAGTCAAAATTTCTAACTTCAGACTACACTACAAAGATATCAAGAGAGTATGAAACTTGCACAAACATAGAAATATAGACCAGTGGAGTTTTTATGAAGCAAACTTGCACAAAGTTTGTCCAATGATAGATTCATGCACCCATTATCTTTGATGATGCAGGCAAAAATGCGCAACAGAAAAAGACATTTTCTTCAAAAAGTGTTACTGGGAAAACTGGACAGCTATGTGTAGAAGCTAGAACACTATCTAACATCATGTTCAAAAATAAACTCAAAATGGATTATAGGTGCAAAAGTAAGACCAGAAAATATACCACCCTCAGAGTAAAATATAGGTATAACCACCACAAAATAAGTCACAGCAAGATCCTCTATGGCCCATTGCCTAGAGGAAATAAAAATAAGTTTTAAAAAAGGAAACTAATTAAACTCTATAGCTTTTGTACAATGGAGGAAACTATAACTAAGGTGGATATTTAGCTCCAGAATTGGGAGAAAATAATAGTGACTATGAGTGAACTCCGGGAGTTGGCGATGGACAGGGAGGCCTGGCGTGCTGCAATTCATAGCATCGCAAAGAGTCAGACACGACTGAGCCACTGAACTGAGCTGAACTGAATAGCAACTGAAAAACTAACAAAAAGTTCGTCTCCAAAATGTGCAAGCTGCTCATGCATCTCAATACTCAGCTACAAATACTACTCAGTAAAACAAACCACCAATCAAAACATAGGTAAAAGCCCTCTGCAAAGAAAATATACAGATTACTAAGAGACACAGAAACGTTGCTCAGCATCACTCATTATAAGAGAAATGCAAATAAAAACCACATTGAGGTATTATTTCACACTGGTCAGATTGGCCATCATTAAAATGTCTACAATATAATTGCTGGAGAGGGTGTGGAGGAAAGGGAACATTTTTTACACTGTTGATGGGAATGCAAACTGGTACAACCATTATGGAGTCTCCTTAGAAAGTTGGAAAGAGAAATACCATAAGATCCAGCGATCCCACTCTTAGGCATGAACTTCAAGGAAACTAGAATGGTAAGAAACACAGTACTCCAATGTTTACTGAAGCACTGTTTGCAGTACCTAGGATGTGAAAGTGACCAGAAGGTCCATCAGCAGATGAATGGTTAAGGAAGTTTTGCTACATATACATATGAAATATTACTCAGTTATAAGAAGCCATGCATTTGAATCAGTTCTAATGAGTGGGAAGAGCACGAAACCTATTACACAGAATGAAGGAGCTAAGAAAGAGAGAGACAAAACTGTATATTAACTCGCATATGTGGAATTTAGAAAGATGGGCTATAACGCAGGCAAGGAGAAGAGACAAAGATCTCAAGAACAGACGTTTGACTCAGTGGGAGAAGGTGAAGGTGGGATGATTTGAGAAAAGCACATTTAAATGTGTACGGTACCATATGTAAAAAATAGAAGACCAGTGTGAGGTTTTATAACATGGGTGATATAGGATACCCATGTCACAACTTCTGAAATTGCAATCTAATGCATGCATCAGCCACCAAGAAGCCCGCATTCTAGTGCACATCATGCACATTCTGAGCTTGCAGCCTCCAGCTCTCATTTTACCCCTTCTGACATCACGATCCAGGGTAGGCTGTGGCAAGTACTGAATTTGCACTTTAGGGGAAGCATCACAAACTTATTAAGCACGCATTCTAGTGCAAACCTGCTGCATCTTGAACCTGAACTCTGGAGCAGGCATCTTGCCACTGATAATACTGTTTATCATCAGCTAGTGTTTCACTGTCATGATATGTTACCATTGCTTCTTCATCTCTGGTCATAACTCTGTGTCGTTTACCACCATCCAGTGTTTATTTCAGTTCTGTAACCTGTTTCGAGTGCTTATTCAACTCACTCCTGGACAAACATATCTAGTATTCAGTGCTGTGGCAGGTTAAGTGTTTCTTCATCCTCCCCTAGTTAAACAGAACAGCAGTTTACCACCCTTAGTGTTTCATTTTGTGACATGCATCTATCCACTCCAGGTCTAATACACTCAGTAGATTATCATCATCCAATGTTTTAACTGTGGAACATCCCACAAGTCTTCTTCATGCACCCCATGTCAAACGTACCCAGTAGCTTATCACTATCCCATGTTTCAGTGCAGAGAGATGATTCAAGCGTTTTTTCATTTCCTCCAGGTAAAGCACACTCAGCAGTTTGTCACCAGTGTTTCACCTGTGACGTGATTCTTCTTAATTTATCTAGTTGGCTGTGTTGGGCCTTAGTTGTGTCATGTAAGATAGTCCTTGAGACAAGCCAACTCTAACCATGGCATGCAGTCTCTGGAGTGTGAGAAGGTCAGTATTTGCAGCTATGCAGGTTTAGTTTTTTTGTAGCATATGGGATGTTAGTTTCCCAATCAGGGATTGAACCTTCATCCCCTACACTACAAGGTGGATGCTTACCCACTGGACCACCAGGAAAGGTCCTGTGACATGCTGTAAGTGCCTGCTTTTACACCTCATATCAAAAAGACACATTGGTTGATGGGAACATATCATCATCCAGGGTTGCAAAGACTGGACATGCTTCAAGAACGTCTTCATCCACACTGGGCAAACACAAGCAGGTGTTTATCACAATGCAGTGCCATTCCATGTGCTTCTTCATTGATTACTCATTGAATGTATCCAATAGATGATCATCATCTACTGTTTCAGTGCAGTGACACCTCTAGTTATTCTTCATGCACCCTGGGTCAAACACATCCAGTTGTGTATCTCCATCCAGTGTTTCACTGCTGCGACATGCTTTCAGTGTGTCTTCATCCACCCCTGGTCAAACATTCTAAGTAGCTTATTATCCACACTTCATAGAGGAGGTTCAGCCACATCTTTCTCCACCCCAGGTAAAATAGCCTCACCAGCTTATCACTTGCTGCTTTTCACTGCTGTCACAAGTTCAAGTGCATCTTTATCAAACACACCAGGAGTTTATCACCATCCAGCACTTCCAAGCTGTGACACAAACTGCTGTATCATCCAGGCTGGAAAAATACATCCAGTACTTTACTAAATTCAGTGTTTCAGTGCTATGATGTGATTCAAGTGCCTATTCATCCACTCTCTGGAAAAACACACTCTGTAGTTCATCACCATGCAGTGCTCAGTGCCTTGACGTAGGACATGCTCCGAATGCTTCTTTGTCCACCTGGTGTCACATACTCAATAGTTTTTCAACATCTATATTTCAGTGCTGTGAATCACTGCATATTCTCCTTTGTTAATCCTGGCCCATCACTCCTTGGAGTTTACCACCCTTCAGTGTTTCAGTGCTGTAATATGCTTCATGTGCTTCATCTTCTCCTGTAAAACATACTCATTAGTGTATCATCATCCAATATTCAGTACAGTGATATGCTTCAAGTTCTTAATAGTCCACATCAGTCAAACATACCCAGCATTTTATCATTAGCCAAGGTTTCAGGGCCATAACTTGTGGCATATAGTAGGCGCTTGTTTGATCCCCAGAGGTGAAATCAACAACTGTTTTATCACCATTTATTCTATCAGTGCTGTGACATACTACAGTGCTTCCTTAACTACTGGGTTAATGCACACATCCATTCTTTCAGTGCTGATTAATGCACAAGTGCTTCCTCAACTATCTTGTTTCAAATACATACAGTAGTTTATCAACATCCAGTGTTTAAGTGGTGTGACACACTTCAGATGCTTCTTTATTTACCCATGATTGATGTTTCTCAGTCACACAGTCATGTCCACCTCTTTGAAACCCCATGAACTACAGCACACCAGCTTCCCTGTCCTTCACTATCTTCTGGAATTAGCTCAAATTCGTGCCCATTGAGACAGTTATGCCAGCAGTCAACTGTCTTATTCTCTGTCACACCCATCCCCACCTGCTTACAATCTTACTCAGCATTAGTCTTTTCTAATGATTTGGCTCTTTGCATCAGGTGGCCAAATTATTTTAACTTCAGCATCAATCCTTCCAATGAGTAGTCAGTGTTGATTTCCTTTAGGACTGATTGCTTTGATCCCTTTGCAGTTCAAGGGACTCAGGAGTCTTATCCAGCACTACAGTTCTAAAACATTGATTATTTGACATTTCACCTTCTTTATAGTTCAGATCCCACATCCATGCACAGCTATTGGAAAAACCATACTTTGACTTTTGCCAGCAAATGGATGTCTCTTGTTTCATATGCTGTCTAGGTGTGTCATAGCTTTCCTTCAAGAAACAAGTGTCTTTTAAATTCATGTTTGCAGTCACCATGCACAGGTGATTTTGGAACTCATGAAACAATAAAAATATTTCACAATTTCCATTGTGTCCTGATTTATTTGCTATCAAGAGGTGGGACTGGATGACATGATCTTAATTTATTGAATGTCGAGTTTAAGTCAACTTTGTAAATCTCCACTTTCATCTCAGCAAAGAGCTCTAATCCCTCGTCTGCTTTCTGTCATGTGCATGTCTGAGTTTATTTATGTTTCTCCCAGAAATTTCGATTCCAGTTTGTGCTTCATCCAGTCTGACATTTTGCATGATATACTGTGCACGTAAGTTAAATAAGTGGCGTGACAACAAGACAGCCTTGACATACTCCGTTACCAATTCTGAACAACTCCATTGTTCCTGTCTGATTCTGTTACTCGTGACCTGCATACAGGTTTCTCAGGAGCCAGGTAAAGTGGTCCAGTATACCCATCTCTTTAAGAATTTTCCACAGTTTCTGTGACCCCCACAGTCAAAGGCTTTAGCATAGTGAATGAAGCAGATCATTTTCTGGAATTCCTGCTTTTTCTGTGATCCAATGAATGTTGGCAATTTGATCTCTGGTTCCTCTGCCTTCATAATCCAATTTGTACATTTGAAAGTTCTCAGTTCACATATTGTTGAAACCTAGATGGAGGTATTTGAGCATTACCTTGCCAGCATATGAAATGAGAACAACTGGGCAGTAGTTTGAGCATGCCTTCACAATGCCCCTTTTTGGGATCAGAGTGAATCTGACCTTTTCCTGTCCTGTGGTCATTGATGAGTTTTCCAAATTTCCTGGCACATTGAGTGCAGCATTTTAACAGTATTATCTTTTACAATTTGAAATAGCTGAGCTTAAGTCTATCATCTCGACTAGCATTGTTTGTGGTAATTCTTCCTAAGATCCACTTGACTTCACACCCCAGGTTGTCTGCTCTATGTGAGTGATCACACCATTATGGTTATATAGGTGATTAAGCAGAGAAGGTGATGGCACCCACTCCAACATTCTTGCCTGGAAAATCCCATGGACAGAGGAGCCTGGTAGTGTGCTGTCCATGGGGTTGCGAAGAGCTTGACACAAAGAAGTGACATAGCAGCAAGCAGCAGCAGCAAGCAGCAGCAGCAGCAGCAGCAGCAGCAGCAGCAGCAGGTGATTAAGACCTTTCTCTGGTACAGCTCTTCTCTTTATGCTCTTTGCAGCACTTCATCACATTTCTCCTTCTGCTAGGTTCATACCACTTCTGTCCTTGATTGTGCCCATGTTTGCATGAAAGTATTCCCTGGGAGTCTCTCAGTTTCTTGGCAAGATTTCTAGTTTCCTGCGTTATTGTTCCTCTATTTTTTATTGGCATTAAATACACATAATATTATATCCCTATCATTGTTTTAAGTTTAGATATGCTTCAAGTGTTTTTTAATCCACTCCAGAAGAAAATTAATGTGACAGCTATCACCATCCATTTTTTCTGTATTATGACAAGTTTTAAGGCCTCCTCCATTCCCTCCAGGTAAAACACACCCTGTAAATTACCATCATTCTTGATGCTGTGCTATTACAGGCTTGAAGTGTCCCTTTGTCTCATTTAATCAAACACTCCCTGTCGTTTACCACTATCCAGTGTTCCAGTCCTGTGGCATGCCTCATGGACTTCTTTATCCTCTCCAGATAAAATATGGTAGGTAGCTTATCATAATTCCTGTTTCGGTTCTGTGATCAACTTAAAGTCCTTCTTTAGTCCCTTCTAGTTAAAACGCATTCAGAAGTTTACCATGGTCCCATGTTTTAATCTGTGCCATGCTTTCAGTTTCTCTCATTCAACATGTATTCAACACCCCATAGTTTATCACCATCCAGTGTTTCAATGCTGTTTCCTGCTCAACTGCTTCTTCATTCTCTGCAGAAAATACATAACCAATCATTTATCACAATCCAGTGTTTTAATTCTGGTATATTCTTCAAAAGATCCTTTGTCCACTCAAGGTTGAGCACACTCTTAGTTTATCACCATCCATTGATTCATGGCTATTACATACTTTCATTGATTTTTCAACTACCACAGCTCATCATACACAATGATTTACCATGATCCAGTTTCAGTGTTGTGACACGCTCCTTGTGCTTCTTTCTATATACAAGATCAAACACAGACCATCTGAGTGTGAAAAGAAAGTGTTTCAGTCGTGAAACCCACTTCAAGTGGTTCTTCACATACTCCACAACAAATACACCATATAGCTTTCGACATTCATTGTTTCAATGTTGTAGCACATATTAATGGCTGCTTCACTAACTCCAGTCAAACACATTCAGTGTTGTATCACTATGTTGGGTTTCAGTGTGACATGCTTCAAGGAAACTACTCAAGGTCAAAGGCACCCTGTAAGATTTGTTGTTGCTGGCTGTTATTTGTTTTTCAGTCACTCAGTCATGTCCAACTCTTCATAATCCCGTGGACTGCAGTATATCATGCCTTCTTGCCCTTGACCAACTCCCGGAGCTTGTTCAAACTCAAATCCACTGGGTCGGTGATGCCATCCAAGTATCTGGTCCTCCATCATCCCCTTCTTCGGTTCCAATCTTTTTGCATCAGAGTCTTTGCCAATGTGTTGGCTCTTCACATCAGATAACCATAATATTGGAGCTTCTGCCTCAGCATCAGCCCCTCCAGTGAATTTTCAGGATTGATTTCCTTTAGA
>NW_017196510.1:0-8471 GCF_001704415.2 Capra hircus
GAGTTGCGGCAGGTGCTCTGGACTTACGACGGAGATCTCAGGGACCCGCTCTGGTGGACTCAGGAAAGGCCAGTCCTCACGCGAGTTGCTCGGGGGCCTCTTGGGATTTCCTCTCCCGTCGATGCCGGGGCCTAAGATCTTGTGAGAAGTCGGTGCCCGGAACCTGAGGATTCCTCTGCCAGTGCTGACATGGATCTTTGGGGTACTACTGGAGTCTCCCCAGGGGAGCCAGTCCTCGTCTCGGAGTGGGGCATGCACCTGTGCTCCTCCCGAGCTTGTAGCAGCAGTGTCACGCTTCCCTTCGCGTGGATCAACGGGGATCAGTGGCTTTCCCATGAGCTTTCCCACAGGCTTTCCCACAGGCTGTCCCACGTGCCACCCTGGTGTGAGTCGATCCTTTGGCTTGAACGTCGAGGCAGTGCAGGGAAAACAGGTTTCCCTGGAATGGACTGAGACATCTGGGGATTCTGGGAATGGTGGCACGACCCTGGAGTTCCTCTCGCTTTTTCTGTGGAGAGCGCCTCCTCTTGAAATGCGACCCGGGAACGCCGGGAATTCTTTCCCGACCACGCAGGGAAAGGATCCCTCCTCTCGAGCTAGGAAGCTGACATGGGGCTCCTCTGGATGTGGGCGGACTCCGTGCTTCCTATCGAGTGGAGACGGGTATGTCGGGGAACTTCTTGAGTTGCAGCAAGGTGTTGAAGGACCCTTTGGAAGTTCCAGAGGTTAGGTGTGATTAACCTCCAGACGCCTCAGCGGAAATGGACCTCATCTCGCCTGGAGGGGAGAACCTCCTGGATTTTCTCGAGTTGCGGCAGGTGCTCTCGACTTACGTCGGGGGACCTCAGGGACCCGCTCTTGTGGCCTCAGGAAAGGCCAGTCCCCTTGCGAGTTGCTCGGGCGGCCTCTCAGGATTCCTCTCCCGTCGATGCCGGGGCCTAAGACCTTGTGTGGCGTCAGTGCCGAAACCTGAGGATTCCTCTCCATTGCTGACATTGATCTAGGGGTACTTCTGTAGCCCCCCTGGGGAGTCAGTCCTCGTCTCAAGTCGGCCATGCCACGCAGCTTTTTCCTCCAGACGCTGTAGCTGCAGTGTCATGCCCCGTCGAGTGGATCAAGGGATCTGTGGCTTTCCCACGAAGCTTTCCCACGAGGCTCAAACACAAGCTTTCCCACAGGGATGTCCCACGTGCCACCGTGGTGTGAGTCGATCCTCGGCTTGAAAGTCGAGGCAGTGCAGCGAAAACAGGTTTCCCTGGAATGGACTGAACATCTGGGGGACTCTGGAATGGTGGCAAGACCCTGGAGTTCCTCTCGCCTTTCCTGTGGGAGAGCGCCTCCTCTTGAGAAGCTACGAAAACGCCAGGAATTCTTTCCCGACCACGCAGGGAAAGGATCCCTCCTCTCGAGCTAGGAGGCGTAAACGGGGATCCTCTGGATGTGGGGCGGACTCTCGTGCTTCCTCTCGAGTGGAGACGGGTATGTCGGCGAACTTCTTGAGTTGCAGCAAGGGTGTGAAGGACCCTTTGGAAGTTCCAGAGGTGAGGTGTGATTAGCCTCGAGACGCCTCAGCGGAAATGGGCCTCATCTCGCCTGGGGAGAAGAACCTCCTTGATTTTCTCGAGTTGCGGCACGTGCTCTCGACTTACGACAGGGAACTCAGGGACCCGCTGTGGAGGCCTCAGGAAAGGACAGTCCCCATGCGAGTTGCTCGGGGCCTCTCGGATTCCTCTCCGTCGCGGTGCCGGGGCCTAAGACCTTGTGTGGAGTCGGTGCCGGAACGTGAGGAAGCTCTCCAGTGCTGACATGGATCTTGGGGTACTTCTGGAGTCTCCCCAGGGGGAGTCAGTCCTCGTCTCGAGTGGGGGCATGCAAGAGCGCTTTCCTCCCGAGCTTTAGCAGCAGTGTCACGCTTCCCTTCGCGTGGATCAAGGGATCTGTGGCTTTCCCTCGAGGCTTTCCCACGAGCCTTTCCCACGAGGCTTTCCCACAGGGCTGTCCCCCGTGCCACCATGGTGTGAGTGGATCCCCGGCTTGAAAGTCGAATCAGTGAAGGGAAAACAGGTTTCCCTGGAATGGACTGAGACATCTGGGGGACTCTGGGAATGGTGGCACGACCCCCGAGTTCCTCTCCCCTTTCCTGTGGAGAGCGCCTCGTATTGGGCTGCGAAGGGAAAGCCAGGAATTCTTTCCCAACCACGCAGGGAAAGGATCCCTCCTCACGAGCTAGGAGGCGGAAACGGGCTCCTCTGGATGTGGGCGGGACTCTCATGCTTCCTCTCTAGTGGAGACCGGTATGTCGGGGGGAACTTCTTGAGTTGCAGCAAGGGTGTGAAGGACCCTTTGGAAGTTCCAGAGGTTATGTGTGATTAGCCTCAAGACGCCTCAGCAGAAATGGGCCTCATCTCGCATGGAGGGGAGAACCTCCTGGATTTTCTCGAGTTGCGGCAGGTGCTCTTCGACTTACGACGAAGACCTCAGGCACCCGCTCTGGTGGCCTCAGGAAAGGCCAGTCCCCATGCGAGTAGCTCTGGGGGCTCTAGGGATTCCTCTCCATCGATGCCGGGCCTAAGACCTTTTGTGAGTCTCGTTGCCGGAACCTGAGGATTCCTCTCCAGTGCTGACATGGACCTTGGGGTACTTCTGGTGTTTCCCCAGGGGAGTCAGTCCTCCTCTAAGTGGGGCATGCACGTGCGGTTTCCTCCCGAGCTGTAGCAGCAGTGTCACGCTCCCTTGGCGAGGATCAAGGGACCAGTGGCTTTCCCTCGAGCCTTTCCCACGAGGCTTTCCCACTGGGCTGTCCCACGTGCCACCGCGGTGTGAGTCGATCCTCCCCTTGAAAGTCGAGGCAGTACAGGGAAAACAGGTTTCCCTGGAATGGACTGAGGTATCTGGGGGACTCTGGGAATGGTGGCACTACCCTGGAGTTCCTCTCGCCTTTTCTGTGGAGAGCGCCTCCTCTTGAGATCGACGAGAACGCCGGGAATTCTTTCCAGACCACGCATGGAAAATATCCCCCCTCTCGAGCTAGAATTCGGAAACGGGGCTCCTCTGGATGTGGGCGGGACTCTCGTGCTTCCTCTCGAGTGGTGACGGGAATGTCGGGGAACTTCTTGAGTTGCAGCAAGGGTGTGAAGGACCCTTTGGAAGTTCCAGAGGTTAGATGTGATTAGCCTCGAGACGCCTCAGCGGAAATGGGCCTCATCTCCCTTGGAGGGGAGAACCTCCTGGATTTTCTCGAGTTGCGGCAGGTGCTCTCGACTTACGACAGGGGCCTCAGGGACCCGCTCTAGTGGCCTCAGGAAAGGCCAGTCCCCATGCGAGTTGCACGGCGGCCTCTTGTGATCCCTCTCCTGTCGATGCGGGGCCTAAGACCTTGTGTGCAGTCGGTGCCGGAACCTGAGGATTCCTCTCCAGTGCTGACATGGATCTTGGGGTAATTCTGGAGTCTCCCCAGGGGAGTCAGTCCTCGTCTCGAGTGGGGCATGCACGTGCCCTTTCCTCCCGAACTGTAGCAGCAGTGTCACGCTTTCCTTCGCGTGGATCAAGGAATCTGTGGCTTTCCCTCGAGGCTTCCCACGAGGCGTTCCCACGAGGCTTTCCCACAGAGCTGTCCCACGTGCCACGGTGGTGTGAGTCGATCCTCGGCTTGAAAGTTGAGGCAGTACAGGGATCCTTGGAATGGACTGAGACATCTCGGGGACTCTGGGAATGGTGGCACGACCCTGGAGTTCCTGTCGACTTTCCTGTGGAGAGCGCCTCCTCTTGAGATGCGACGGGAACGCTGGCATTTCTTTCCCGAACACGCAGGGAAAGGATCCCTCCTCTCGAGCTAGGAGGAGGAAACGGGGCTCCTCTGGATGTGGGCAGGACTCTCCTGCTTCCTCTCGAGTGGAGACGGGTATGTCGGGGAACTTCTTGAGTTGCAGCAAGGGTGTGAAGGACCCTTTGGAAGTTCCAGAGGTTATGTGTGATTAGCCTCAAGACGCCTCAGTAGAAATGGGCCTCATCTCGCATGGAGGGGAGAACCTCCTGGATTTTCTCGAGTTGCGGCAGGTGCTCTCGACTTACGACGAAGACCTCAGGCACCCGCTCTGGTGGCCTCAGGAAAGGCCAGTCCCCATGCGAGTAGCTCTGGGGGCTCTAGGGATTCCTCTCCCATCGATGCCGGGCCTAAGACCTTTTGTGGAGTCGTTGCCGGAACCTGAGGATTCCTCTCCAGTGCTGACATGGACCTTGGGGTACTTCTGGTGTCTCCCCAGGGGAGTCAGTCCTCCTCTAAGTGGGGCATGCACGTGCGGTTTCCTCCCGAGCTGTAGCAGCAGTGTCACGCTCCCTTGGCGAGGATCAAGGGACCAGTGGCTTTCCCTCGAGCCTTTCCCACGAGGCTTTCCCACTGGGCTGTCCCACGTGCCACCGCGGTGTGAGTCGATCCTCCCCTTGAAAGTCGAGGCAGTACAGGGAAAACAGGTTTCCCTGGAATGGACTGAGGTATCTGGGGGACTCTGGGAATGGTGGCACTACCCTGGAGTTCCTCTCGCCTTTTCTGTGGAGAGCGCCTCCTCTTGAGATCCGACGAGAACGCCGGGAATTCTTTCCAGACCACGCATGGAAAATATCCCCCCTCTCGAGCTAGAATTCGGAAACGGGGCTCCTCTGGATGTGGGCGGGACTCTCGTGCTTCCTCTCGAGTGGTGACGGGAATGTCGGGGAACTTCTTGAGTTGCAGCAAGGGTGTGAAGGACCCTTTGGAAGTTCCAGAGGGTTAGATGTGATTAGCCTCGAGACGCGCTCAGCGGAAATGGGCCTCATCTCCCTTGGAGGGGAGAACCTCCTGGATTTTCTCGAGTTGCGGCAGGTGCTCTCGACTTACGACAGGGGCCTCAGGGACCCGCCTCTAGTGGCCTCAGGAAAGGCCAGTCCCCATGCGAGTTGCACGGCGGCCTCTTGTGATCCCTCTCCTGTCGATGCCGGGGCCTAAGACCTTGTGTGCAGTCGGTGCCGGAACCTGAGGATTCCTCTCCAGTGCTGACATGGAACTTGGGGTAATTCTGGAGTCTCCCCAGGGGAGTCAGTCCTCGTCTCGAGTGGGGCATGCACGTGCCCTTTCCTCCCGAACTGTAGCAGCAGTGTCACGCTTTCCTTCGCGTGGATCAAGGAATCTGTGGCTTTCCCTCGAGGCTTCCCACGAGGCGTTCCCACGAGGCTTTCCCACAGAGCTGTCCCACGTGCCACGGTGGTGTGAGTCGATCCTCGGCTTGAAAGTTGAGGCAGTACAGGGATCCTTGGAATGGACTGAGACATCTCGGGGACTCTGGGAATGGTGGCACGACCCTGGAGTTCCTGTCGACTTTCCTGTGGAGAGCGCCTCCTCTTGAGATGCGACGGGAACGCTGGCATTTCTTTCCCGAACACGCAGGGAAAGGATCCCTCCTCTCGAGCTAGGAGGAGGAAACGGGGCTCCTCTGGATGTGGGCAGGACTCTCCTGCTTCCTCTCGAGTGGAGACGGGTATGTCGGGGAACTTCTTGAGTTGCAGCAAGGGTGTGAAGGACCGTTTGGAAGTTCCAGAGTTTAGGTGTGATTAGCCTCGAGACGCCTCAGCGGAAAATTGGCCTCATCTCGCCTGGAGGGGAGAACCTCCTGGATTTTCTCGAGTTGCGGCAGGTGCTCTCGACTTACGACGGGCACCTCAGGGACCCACTCTGGTGGCCTCCGGAAAGGCCAGTCCCCATGGGAGTTGCTCGGGGGCCTGTCAGGATTCCTGTACTGTCGATGCTGGGGCCTAAGACCTTGTGTGGAGTTGGTTCCGGAACCTGAGGATTCCTCTCCAGTGCTGACATGGATCTTGGGGTACTTCTGGAGTATCTCCTGAGGAGTCAGTCTTCGTCTCGTGTGGAGGCATGCACTTGCGCTTTCCTCCCGAGCTGTAGCAGCAATGTCATGCTTCCCGTCGGGAGGATCAAGGGATCAGTGGCTTTCCCTCGGTGCTTTCCCACGAGGCTTTCCCACAGGGCTGTCCCACGTGCCACCGTGGTGTGAGTCAATCCTCGGCTTGAAAGTCGAGGCAGTGCAGGGAAAACAGGGTTTCCTGGAATGGACTGAGACATCTGGGGGACTCTGGGAATGGTGGCACGACCCTGGAGTTCCTCTGGCCTTTCCTGTGCAGAGCGCCACCGCTTGAGATGCGACGGGAACGCCGGGAACTCTTTCCCGACCACGCAGGGAAAGGATCCCTCCTCTCGAGCTATGAGGCGGAAACGGGGCTCCTCTGGATGTGGGCGGGACTCTCGTGCTTCGTCTCGAGTGGAAACGGGTATGTCGGGGAACTTCTTGAGTTGCAGCAAGGGTGTGAAGGACCCTTTGGAAGTTCCAGATGTTAAGTGTGATTATCCTCGAGACGCCTCAGCGGAAATGGGCCTCATCTCGCCTGGAGGGGAAAACCTCCTGGATTTTCTCGAGTTGCGGCAGGTGCTCTCGACTTAAGACGGGACCTCAGGGACCGCTCTGGTGGCCTCAGGAAAGGCCAGTCCCCAAGCGAGTTGCTCTGGAGCCTCTCGGGATTCCTCTCCCGTCGATGCCGGGGCCTAAGACCTTTTGTGGAGTCGGGGCCAGACCCTGAGGATGCCTCTCCAGTGCTGACATGAATCTTTCCGTACTTCTGGAGTCTCGCCAGGGGAGTCATTCCTCATCTCGTGTGGGGGCATGCACCTGCCATTTCCTCACGAGCTGTAGCAGCAGTGTCACGCTTGCCGACGTGTGGATCAAGGGATCTGTCGCTTTCCATTGAGGCTTTCCCACGAGGCTTTCCGACAGGGCTGTCCCACGTGCCACGGTGGTGTGAGTCGATCCTCGGCGTGAACGTCGAGGCAGTGCAGGGAAAACAGGTTCTTCTGGAATGGACTTAGACATCTGGGGGACTCTTGGAATGCTGGCAAGGCCCTGGAGTTCCTCTCGTCTTTCCTGTTGAAAGCGCCTCCTCTTGAGATGCGACGCGAAGGCCTGGAATTCTTTCCCGACGACGAAGGAAAGGATCCCTCTTCTCGAGCTACGAGGCGGAAACGGGGCTCCTCTGGATGTGGGCGGGACTCTCGTCCTTCCTCTCGAGTGGAGATGGGTATGTCGGAGAACTTCTTGACTTGCAGCAAGGGTGTGAAGGACCCTTTGAAGTTCCAGAGGTTAGTTGTGATTAGCCTCGAGACCCCTCAGCGGAAATGGGCCTCATCTCGCCTGGAGGGGAGAACCTCCTGGATTTTCTCGAGTTGCGGCAGGTGCTCTCGAGTTTCGACAGAGACCTCAGCGACCCGCTCTGGTGACCTCAGGAAAGGCCAGTCCCCATGCGAGGTGCTATGGGCCCTCTCAGGATTCCTCTCCTGTCGATGCCGGGCCCTAAGACCTTGTGTGGAGTCGGGACCGGAACCTGAGGATTCCTCTCCAGTGCTGACATGGATCTTGGGGTACTTCTGGAGTCTCCCAAGTGGCGTCAGTCCTCGGCTCGAGTGGGGTCATGCACGTGCGCTTTCCTCCTGAGCGGTAGCAGCAGTGTCACGCTTCCCGTCCCGTGGATCAAGGGATCTGTGGCTTTCCTCGAGTCTTCCCATGAGGCTTACTCTCAGGGCTATTCCACTTGCCACCATGGTGTGATCGATCCTCGCGCGTGAAAGTCGAACCAGTGCAGGGAAAACAGGAACCTCCTTCCCCACAGTATAGGGGTACACTGTCCCCTTGGTCGGGTATCTCCAGGGCACTCGCGCTGGGGGTTGCCGTGGATATGCAGGCCTCAGGCTCCACGTTGAGAAAAGCCCAAATGGCATTAGCTGCCAGTCCAGACGCTGGCCCTCAGGTCTCTGGCCGGAGCCTTGGGCTCCAGGCAACTCAAAGCCCTCTGGGGTGGCACTCTGGGACTGCTGTAGGGAAAGGACGCCAAGAGCCCACGGAGGAGTTGGGGAGGGGGCAGGGGGGATACAGAGGCGAGGACAGCGAGGGATCTAGGTGGAGGCGCTGGAGAGAGCGTCTCTGGTGTCCCAGAATGCCTCAGAGGAGCCAGCGGGGGACAGTCGAGGCCAGGGACCTGTGGAATGTGAAAAGGCGGGAAATCCCAGAGCAAGGCAGGCTGGGAAAGGTGGGCGTTGGTGGCCAATTCAAAGGGACCTAGGGGCGTTTCCTGGGCGGTGAGCTCCCTTGGCACTGCTGAGGGCCCCTGATTGATCCACCCGCGGATTGATCCCACCCCCCGCTGCGATGGAGGGGCCACAAACCAAAGCCCCCGAACTGCCCGCCCACCCCAACGGGGATCTTGGCGGTCCGGGCACAACTGTGCCCGGGAAAAGCCCACTCGCTCACGGGACTCCGTCCAGGGGTCTCTGCTTGGCAAAGAGGCCAGGGGCGGCCCCCTCCATCTACCCACCCAAACCTTATTGACGTCAATGGGGCGGAGCCGCCTCCCCTTTCCAGAGTCCTGAGCTGCTGGGT
>NW_017196511.1:0-8469 GCF_001704415.2 Capra hircus
GGGTCGAGGGCCACCGACGTGCTGTCTTCTGAATATCCCCACAATGGAAATGCTCGGGCTCTGTCAGAGGAAAATCATCAACAGGATGATTTTCAAGCAGTTGTAGGGCGTGTACTCGTTTAGGGCTCAAGCGAAGGAAAATGCGAATTTTAGCCCCTTCGACTGGTTCCAGCGTGGGCTCCAGATGTTTTCCCCGCCAGACAAGAAGTTCCGACAGACCTGCCCTCACAGCTCCCTCTGAGAGAAACATGATCAGAACAAGCTTTGGAGGTTGCTTTGACTTTCCCCTGGAGGTAGATCCCTCCCTGGGTGCAGGCCTCAGCGGCCATTGCCGCTGAGAAATGCCCTCTTAAGCCAGACCTTCCACCTTGTATGACTCAGCACGGAGGAGACTGAAAAAACCTCTCTTATTGGAGGAGGAAGCAGCCCCAAGAGAGTTGTTTCACGACCTGTAATCTTGCACAAGTGTTTTGGCGTCTCAACTCAACCTCAGGCCTCTCCAACGGCCTCAGTTTCCAGATTTCAGGGCGTGTGTCTCCGCATTTTCTGAAGCCTTGGACACATTCTATCCGTCAGAACAGTCCGCCATGGAAAAGCCTGCGGGAGTGTGTCTGAGGGCGATGCCATGCTGGGTCCAAAGACCAGTACCCAATAACCCCAGCGACAACAGCGGCCGCTGGGCTCCCTTGCTCCAAATGCCAAAACGAAAGCAAAAGCTACTCTATCAGAGAAAGACAAAGAGCAATCGGATGATGTTCAAGGTGTTCTGGCCGCCAACTGAGGAGTTCCCCCGAGAGATACAGGCGCCTGGGGCCCCCTAGATCCGATATGCAGGTTAAACACGGTGTGTCCCATAGAGCCAAGAATCTTTCCGACAGACTAGGCTCACTAGCTCTCCTACAGGGCAAAGCGTAACAGACAGTGGGATGTGATCTCTGCTTTTCCCAGCGACATGGGCCCTCCCTACGGCCCCGCGGCTTCAGGAAAATGGTTCTTTGAAATGACCTCACAAGAAGCGCCTTTTCCAGCAGTCTGGGATGCCAGGGTTACAGGATGCAGGGAAGTTAATCGTCCGTTCAGGCGTAAAGGAAGAGGCAGCCACCATGTGCTTTTTGCAAGCCTGTATTTGTGGAAACTGTTAGCTCCTCAAGGGAGACCTCCAGTCTGCTCAGAGACCGATAATTCCAGATCAGCACCATGCCATCTCCCTGCTTTCTAGCCTTGGAAAGACATTCCTACTTATATAGCGGTAGCATCATGAAAAGCAGATGCAGAAAGGTGCAGACATGACGGTGCCTTCCTGGGTTCAGTTCCGTGAGGGGCCTTTCCACTCAAAGTAGGTCCCATGCCTCCTTGGGGAGGAAGTGGGGCCCGCTTGCCTCCAAATTGCCAAAGGCTGGAACAAAGCTAGTTCTATCAGAGGTAAGAAAAGAGCAATTGGATGGATGTGGAAGCTGTTGCTGGGCCGCACTGCTTCAGGCCCCCACCCCCTCCGCCCCCGAGAGAAACAGGCGCCCTGTGGCCCCTAGGTCCTGGATGCAGTTTCACACATAGAATGTCCCATAGGAGCCAAGAATTTTCCTGACAGACCTAGGCTCACTAGAGCTCTCCTACAGAGCAAAGGGGATGGGACAGATGTGTGGCTGTGGCTCTGCCTTTCCCTGGGAGTGTGGAGCCGCTCCTATGGCCCCGGGCTCCAGGGGAAGTTGCCCCTGAATAATGACCTCCAAGAAGCGCTTTTCCAACTGGCTGAGACGTGGAGTTCTCAGGATGCAGGGAAAGCGAGTGTCCTTCGGGAAAGCAAAGGCAGTCACCTGTTATCATGACTTACTAGAATAGTAGGTACCTTCTCCGGTTGGGCAGAGGCCTTCCCTACCTGATCTGAAAAAGAAAATGAAGTAGCTCGCTGATTTGAGAAATAATTCCCAGACTTGGGTTTCCAACCAGTATAGAATCCGACAATGGCCCTGTCTTTGTAGCCGCGTTAATTAACAGGTATGTGAAGCTCTAAATATCAGTGGAAATTACATACAGCATATAGCCCATGTTCTGGAAATGTGGAAAGAAACAACCAAACTCTTGAAGAGACACTTTCAAATGGATCATAGAGACTGACTGTACATGGATGGGCTTGCTTCCGGCCAAGACTTACTCATATTACGGGTAACTGCACGTTCCCAAGTTGTTGTCCTTATGAAATTTTCTATGGGAGACCCCCTCCCACAGTGAGGCAGGTGTTAGCCAGATTTGCCACAAGTAAGGGGTGGATTCACAGCAGATGGAACAATTAAGGTAAGGTAATAAATCAGGTAACTAAGTTTGTATAAAAAAGAATATCGTTTCCCCTTGAGGAAGAGATTCATGAATTTGTGCTCAGTGATCAGGTGTGGCTCAATGACTGGAAACACAATTCCTTGGCCTGACATCGGAAAGGTTCTTATACGTTGTTTTAGCCACAATTCTGAAAGAGATGGAATACCAGACCACCTAACCTGCCTCTTGAGAAAATCTGGATGAAGGTCAGGAAGCAACAGTTAGAGCAGGACATGAACAACAGACTGGTTCCAAAAAGGAAAAGGTGTATGTCAAGGCTGTATATTGTCACCCTGTTTATTTAACTTCTATGCAGAGTACATCATGAAAAATCCTGGGATGGAAGATATATAAGCTGGAATCAAGATTGCCGGAGAAATATCAATCAACTTAGATATGCAGATGACACCACCATTATGGCAGAACGTGAAGAGGAACGGGTATGTCGGGAACTTCTTGAGTTGCAGCAAGGGTGTGAAGGACCCTTTGGAAGTTCCAGAGGTTAGGTGTGGTTAGTCTCGAGATGCCTCAGCGGAAATGGGCCTCATGTCGCCTGGAATGGAGAGGCTCCTGGATATTCCTGAGTTTCAGCATGTGCTCTCGAGTTACGACGGGGATTCAGGGACCTGCTCTGGTGGCCGCAGGAAAGGCCAGTTATCATGCGTGTTGCTAGGGGGCCTCTCGTGATTCCTCTCCCGTCGATGCTGGGGCCTAAGACCTTGTGTGGAGTCGGGGCCGGAAGCTGAGGATTCCTCTCCAGTGCTGACATGGTTCTTGGGGTACTTCTCGAGTCTTCCCAGGGGTGTCAGTCTTCGTCTCGAGTGGGGCCATGCACGTGCGCTTTCCTCCCGAGCTGTAGCAGCAGTGTCCCGCTTCCCTTCGCGTGGATCAAGGGATCTGTGGCTGTTCCTCGAGGCTTTCCCACGAGGCTTTCCCACAGGGCTGTCCCACGTGCCACTATGGTGTGAGTCGATCCTCGGCTTGAAAGTCAAGGCAGTGCAGGGAATACAGGTTTCCCTGGAATGGACTGAGACATCTGGGGTACTCAGGGAACGGTGGCACGACCCTGGAGTTCCTCTCGCCTTTCCTGTGGAGAGAGCCTCCCCTTGAGATGCGACCTGAACGTCGGGAATTCTTTCCCGAGCATCCAGGGAAAGGATCCCTCCTCTCGAGCTAGGAGGCGGAAACGGGGCTCCTCTGGATGTGGGCGGGACTCTCGTACTTCCTCTCCAGTGGAGACGGGTATGTCGGGGAACTTCTTGAGTTGCAGCAAGGGTGTGAAGGACCCTTTGGAAGTTCCAGAGGTTAGGTGTGATTAGCCTCGAGACGCCTCAGCGGAAATGGGCCTCATCTCGCCTGTAGGGGAGAACCTCCTGGATTTTCTCGAGTTGCGGCAGGTGCTCTCGACTTACGACTGGGACCTCAGGGACCCGCTCTGGTGGCCTCAGGAAAGGCCAGTCTCCATGCGAGTTGTTCGGGGGCCTCTCGGGATTCCTCTCCCGTCGATGCTGGGGCCTAAGATCTTGTGTGGAGTCAGTGACGGAACCTGAGGATTCCTCTCCAGTGCCGACATGGATCTTGGGGTACTTTTGGAGTCTCACCAGGGAAGTCAGTCCTCCTCTCGAGTGGGGTCCTGCAGGTGCGCTTTCCTCCCGAGCTGTAGCAGCAGTGTCGCGCTTCCCTTAGCGTGGATCAAGGGATCTGTGTCTTTCCCTCGAGGCTTTCCCACGAGGCTTTCCCACGAGGCTTTCCCACAGGGAAGTCCCACGTGCCACCGTGGTGTGAGTTGATCCTCGGCTTGAAAATCGACGCAGTGCAGGGAAAACAGGTTTCCGTGAAATGGACTGAGACATCTGGGGAACTCTGGGAATGGTGGCACGACCCTGGAGTTCCTCTCGCCTTTCCTGAGGAGAGCGCCTCCTCTTGAGATGTGACGGGAACACCGGGTATTCTATCCCGAACACGCAGGGAATGGATCCCTCCTCTAGAGCAAGGAGGCGGAAACGGGGCTCCTCTGGTTGTGGGTGGGATTCTCGTGCTTCCTCTCGAGTGGAGACGGGTATGTCGGGGAACTTCTTGAGTTGCAGCAAGGGTGTGAAGGACCCTTTGGAAGTTCCAGATGTTAGATGTGATTAGCCTCGAGACGCCTCAGCGGAAATGGGCCTCATCTCGCCTGCAGGGGAGAACCTCCTGGATGTTCTCGAGTTGCGGCAGGTGCTCTCGACTTACGACGGGACCTCAGGGCCCCGCTCTGGTGGCCTCAGGAAAGGCCAGTCCCTTGCGAGTTGCTCGGGGGCCTCTCGGGATTCCTCTCCCGTCGATGCCGGGGCCTAAGACCTTGTGTGGAATCGGTGCCGAAAACCTGAGGATTCCTCTCCAGTGCTGACATGGATCTTGGGTACTTCTGGAGTCTCCCCAGGGGAGTCAGTCGTCGTCTCGAGTGGGGCATGCACGTGTGCTTTCTCCCGAGCTGTGCCAGCAGTGTCACGCTTCCCTTCTCGTGGATCAAGGGACCTGTGGCTTTCCCTGGAGGCTTTCCCACGAGGCTTTCCAAGAGGCTTTCCCACAGGGCTGTCCCACGTGCCACGTGGTGTGAGTTGATCCTCGGCTTGAAAGTCGAGCAGTGCAGGGAAAACAGGTTTCCGGAAATGGACTGAGACATCTGGGGGACTCTGGGAATGGTGGCACGACCCTGGAGTTCCTCTCGCCTTTCCTGAGGAGAGCGCCTCCTCTTGAGATGTGACGGGAACATCGGGATTCTTCCCGAACACGCAGGGAAAGGATCCCTCCTCTAGAGCAAGGAGGCGGAAACGGGGCTCCTCTGGATGTGGGCGGGATTCTCGTGCTTCCTCTCGAGTGGAGACGGGTATGTCGGGAACTTCTTGAGTTGCAGCAAGGGTGTGAAGGACCCTTTGGAAGTTCCAGAGGTAAGGTGTGATTAGCCTCGAGATACCTCAGCGGTAATGGGCTCAGCTCGCCTGGAGGGGAGAACCTCCTGGATTTCTCGAGTTGCGGCAGGTGCTCTCGACTTACGACGGGGACCTCAGGGACCCCTGGTGGCCTCAGGAAAGGCCAGTCCCCATGCGAGTTTCTCTGGGCCTCACGGGATTCCTCTCCCGTAGATGCCGGGCCTAAGACCTTGTGTGGTGTGCCGGAACTGAGGATTCCTCTCCAGTGCTGACATGGATCTTGGGGTACTTCTGGAGTCTCCCCAGGGAGTCAGTCTCGTCTCGAGTGGGGCCATGCACGTGCACTTTCCTCCCGAGCTGTAGCAGCAGTGTCCCGCTTCCTTAGCGTGGATCAAGGGATCTGTGGCTTTCCCTCGAGGCTTTCCCACGAGGCTTTCCCACAGGGCTGTCCCACGTGCCACTGTGGTGTGAGTCGATCCTCGGCTTGAAAGTCGAGGCAGTGCAGGGAAAACAGGTTTCCCTGGAATGGACTGAGACATCTGGGGCTCTGGGAATGGTGGCACGACCCTGGAGTTCCTCTCGCCTTTCCTGTGGAGAGCGCCTCCTCTTGAGATGCGACCGGGAACGCGGAATTCTTTCCCACGCAGGGAAAGGATCCCTCCTCTCGAGCTAGGAGGCGGAAACGGGGCTCCTCTGGATGTGGGCGGGACTCTCGTGCTTCCTCTCGAGTGGAGACGGGTATGTCGGGAACTTCTTGAGTTGCAGCAAGGGTGTGAAGGACCCTTTGGAAGTTCCAGAGTTTAGGTGTGATTAGCCTCGAGACGCCTCAGCGGAAATGGGCCTCATCTCGCCTGGAGGGGAGAACCTCCTGGATTTTCTCGAGTTGCGGCAGGTGCTCTCGACTTACGACGGGGGACCTCAGGGACCCGCTCTGGTGGCCTCAGGAAAGGCCAGTCCCATGCGAGTTGCTCGGGGCCTCTCGGGATTCCTCTCCCGTCGATGCCGGGGCCTAAGACCTTGTGTGGAGTCAGTGCCGGAACCTGAGGATTCCTCTCCAGTGCTGACATGGATCTTGGGGACTTCTGGAGTCTCCCCAGGGCGTCAGTCCTCGTCTCGAGTGGGGGCATGCACGTGCGCTTTCCTCCCGAGCTGTAGCAGCAGTGTCACGCTTCCCTTCGCGGATCAAGGGATCAGTGGCTTTCCCTCGAGGCTTCGAGGCGGCTTTCCCACGAGGCTTTCCACAGGGCTGTCCCACGTGCCACCGTGGTGTGAGTCGATCCTCGGCTGGAAAGTCGAGGCAGTGCAGGGAAAACAGGTTTCCCTGGAATGGACTGAGACATCTGGGGGACTCTGGGAATGGTGGCACGACCCTGGAGTTCCTCTCGCCTTTCCTGTGGAGAGCGCCTCCTCTTGAGATGCGACGGGAACGCTGGGAATTCTTTCCCGACCACGAGGGAAAGATCCCTCCTCTCGAGCTAGGAGGCGGAAACGGGGTTCCTCTGGATGTGGCGGGACTCTCGTGCTTCCTCTCAAGTGGAGACGGGTATGTCGGGAACTTCTTGAGTTGCAGCAAGGGTGTGAAGGAACCTTTGGAAGTTCAGAGGTTAGGTGTGATTAGCCTTGAGACACCTCAGCGAAATGGGCCTCATCTCGCCTCAGGGGAAAACCTCCTGGATTTTCTCGAGTTGCGGCAGGTGCTCTCGACTTACGACGGGGACCTCAGGGACCCGCTCTGGTGGCCTCAGGAAAGGCCAGTCCATGCGAGTTGCTCGGGGCCTCTCGGGATTCCACTCCCGTCGATGCCGGGGCCTAAGTCTTGTGTGGAGTCGGTGCCGGAACCTGAGGATTCCTCTCCAGTGCTGACATGGATCTTGGGCTACTTCTGGAGTCTCCCCAGGGGAGTCTTTCGTCGTCTCGAGTGGGGCATGCACGTGCGCTTTCCTCCCGAGCTGAAGCAGCAGTTCACGCTTCCCTTCCCGTGGATCAAGGGATCTGTGGCTTCCCTCGAGGCTTTCCCACGAGGCTTCCAACAGGTTTGTACCACGTGCCACCGTGTGTGAGTCGTTCCTCGGCTGAAAGTCGAGGCAGTGCGGGAAAACAGGTTTCCTGGAATGGACTGAGACATCTGGGGGTCTCTGGGAATGGTGGCACGACCCTGGAGTTCCTCTCGCCTTTCCTGGGAGAGCGCCTCCTCTTGAGCTGCGACGGAAGCACCGAGAATTTTTCCCGAACACGCAGGGAAAGGATCCCTTCCTCTCGAACTAGGAGGCGTAAATGGGGATCCTCTGGATGAGGGCGGGACTCGTACTTCCTCTCGAGTGGAGACGGGTATGTCGGGAACTTCTTGAGTTGCAGCAAGGGTGTGAAGGACCCTTTGGAATTTCCAGAGGTTAGGTGTGATTAGCCTCGAGACGCTTCAGCGAAATGGGCCTCATCTCGCCTGGAGGGGAGAACCTCCTGGATTTTCTCGAGTTGCGGCAGGTGCTCTCGACTACGACGGGACCTCAGGGACCCGCTCTGGTGGCCTCAGAAAGGCCAGTCCCCATGCGAGTTGCTCGGGGCCTCTCGGGTTTCTCCCGTCGATGCCGGGCCTAAGACTTGTGTGTAGTCGTGCAAAACCTGAGGATTCCTCTCCAGTGCTGACATGGATCTTGGGGTAATTCTGAAGTCTCCCCAGGGGAGTCAGTCCTCCTCGAGTGGGGCATGCACGTGCGCTTTCCTCCCGAGCTGTAGCAGCAGTGTCACGCTTCCCTTCGCGTGGATCAAGGGATCTGTGGCTTTCCCTCGAGGCTTTCCCACAGGGACAGGGCTGTCCCACGTGCCACCGTGGTGTGAGTCGATCCTCGGCTTGAAAGTCGAGGCAGTGCAGGGAAAACAGTTTTCCCTGGAATGGACTGAGACATCTGGGGACTCTGGAAATGGTGAACGACCCTGGAGTTCCTCTCGCCTTTCCTGTGGAGAGCGCCTCCTCTTGAGATGCGACGGGAACACCGGGAATTCTTTCCGACCACGCAGGAAAGGATCCCTCTCTCTCGAGCTAGGAGCGAAACGGGGCCCTCTGGATGTGGGCGGGACTCTCGTGCTTCCTCTCGAGTGGAGACGGTATGTCGGGGAACTTCTTGAGTTGCAGCAAGGGTGTGAAGGACCCTTTGGAAGTTCCAGAGGTTAGGTGTGATTGCCTCGAGACGCCTCAGCGGAATGGGCCTCATCTCGCCTGGAGGGAGAACCTCCTGGATTTTCTCGAGTT
>NW_017196512.1:0-8468 GCF_001704415.2 Capra hircus
GAGGAATCCTCAGGTTCCGGCACTGACTCCACACAAGGTTTTAGGCCCCAGCATCGACGGGAGAGGAAACCTTAGAGGCCGAGAGCCCCCGAGCAACTCGCATGGGGACTGGCCTTTCCTGAGGCCACCAGAGCGGGTCCCCTGAGGTCCCCGTCGTAAGTCGAGAACAGCTGCCCCAACACGAGAAAATCCAGGAGTTCTCCCTCGGCGAGATGAGCCATTTCCGCTGAGGCGTCTCGAGGCTTATAACACCTAAACTCTGGAACCTAAAAGGGTCCTTCACACCATTGCTGCAACTCAAGAAGTTCCCCCGACATACCCGTTTCCACTCGAGAGGAAGCACGAGAGTCCGCCCACATCCAGAGGAGCCCCGTTCCGGCCTCCTAGCTCGAGAGGAGGGATCCTTTCCCTGCGTGGTCGGGAAAGAATTTCCCGGCGTTCCCGTCGCATCTCAAGAGGAGGCGCTCTTCCACAGGAAAGGCGAGAGGAACTCCAGGGACGTGCCACCATTCCCAGAGTCCCCAGATGTCTCAGTCCATTCCAGGGAAACCTGTTTCCCTGCACTGCCTCGACTTTCAAGCCGAGGATCGACTCACACCACGGTGGCACTTGGGACAGCCCTGTGGGAAAGCCTCGTGGGAAAGCCTGTGGGAAAGCCTCGAGGGAAAGCCCTGATCCCTTGATCCTCGCGAAGGGAAGCGTGACACTGCTGCTACAGCTCGGAGGAAAGCGCACGCGCATGCCCCCACTCGAGACGAGGACTGACTCCCCTGGGGAGACTCCAGAAGTACCCCAGATCCATGTCAGCACTGGAGAGGAATCCTCAGGACCGGCACCGACTCCACACAAGATCTTAGGCCCCGGCATCGACGGAGAGGAATCCCGAGAGGCCCCGAACAACTCGCCGGGACTGGCCTTTCCTGAGGCCACCAGAGCGGGTCCCTGAGGTCCCGTCATAAGTCGAGAGCACCTGCCGCAACTCGAGAAAATCCAGGAGGTTCTCCCCTCCAGGCGAGATGAGGCCCATTTCCGCTGAGGCGTCTCGAGGCTAATCACACCTAACCTCTGGAACTTCCAAAGGGTCCTTCACACCCTTGCTGCAACTCAAGAAGTTCCCCGACATACCCGTCTCCACTCGAGAGGAAGCACGAGAGTCCGCCCACATCCAGAGGAGCCCCGTTTCCGCCTCCTAGCTCGAGAGGAGGGATCCTTTCCCTGCGTGTCGGGAAAGAATTCCGGCGTTCCCGTCGCATCTCAAGGGAGGCGCTCTCCACAGGAAAGGCGAGAGGAACTCCAGGGTCGTGCCACCATTTCCTGAGTACCCCAGATGTCTCAGTCCATTCCAGGGAAACCTGTATTCCCTGGACTGCCTTGACTTTCAAGCCGATCGACTCACACCACAGTGGCACGTGGGGCAGCCCTGTGGGAAAGCCTCGTGGGAAAGCCTCGAGGGAAAGCCACAGATCCCTTGATCCACGCGAAGGTAAGCGTGACACTGCTACTACAGCTCGGGAGGAAAGCGCACGTGCATTGCCCCACTCGAGACGAGGACTGACACCCCTGGGGAGACTCGAGAAGTACCCCAAGATCCATGTCAGCCCTGGAGAGAAATCCTCAGGTTCCGGCACCAACTCCACACAAGGTCTTAGGCCCGGTATCGACGGGAGAGGAATCCCGCGAGGCCGCAGAGCAACTCGCATGGGGACTGGCCTTTCCTGAGGCCAACAGAGCGGGTCCCTGAGGTCCCCGTCGTAAGTCGAGAGCACCTGCCGCAACTCGAGAAAATCCAGGAGGTTCTCCCCTCCAGTCGAGCTGAGTCCCATTTCCGCTGAGGTATCTCGAGGCTAATCACACCTTACCTCTGGAACTTCCAAAGGGTCCTTCACGCCCTTGCTGCAACTCAAGAAGTTCCCGGACATACCCGTCTCCACTCGACAGGAAGCACGAGAATCCCGCCCACATCCAGAGGAGCCCCGTTTCCGCCTCCTAGCTCGAGAGGAGGGATCCTTTCCCTCCGTGTTCGGATAGAATTCCTAGCGTTCCCGTCGCATCTCAAGAGGAGGCGCTCTCCACAGGAAGGCGAGAGGAACTCCAGGATCAGGCCCCATTCCCAGAGTCCCCCAGATTTCTCAGTTTATTCCAGGGAAACCTGTTTTCCCTACACTGCTTCGACTTTCAAGCCGAGGATCAACTCACACCACGGTGGCGCGTGGGACAGCCCTATGGGGAAGCCTCGTGGGAAAGCCTTGTGGGAAAGCCTCGAGGGAAAGCCACAGATCCCTTGATCCACGCGAAGGGAAGCTTGACACTGCTACTACAGCTCGGGAGGAAAGCGCACGTGCATCGACCCACTCGAGACGAGGACTGACTCCACTGGGGAGAGTCCAGAAGTACCCCAAGATCCATGTCAGCACTGGAGAAGAATCCTCAGGTTCCGGCACCCACTCCACACGAGATCGTAGGCCCCGGCATCGACGGGAGAGGAATCCGAGAGGCGCCGAGCAACTCGCATAGGGATTGGACTTTCCAAAGGCCACCAGAGCAGGTACCTGAGTCCCGTCGTAAGTCGAGAGCACCTATCGCAACTCGAGAAAATCCTAGAGGTTCTCCTTTCCAGGCGAGATGAGGCCCATTTCCACTGAGGCGTTTCGAGGCCATTCACACCTAACCTCTGGAACTTACAAAGGGTCCTTCACACCCTTACTGCAACTAAAAAAGTTCCCCGACATACCCGTCTCCACTCGAGAGGAAGCTCGAGAGTCCCGCCCACATCCAGAGGAGCCCCGTGTCCGCCTCCTAGCTCGAGAGGAGGGATCCTTTCCCTGCGTGTTCGGGAAAGAATTCCCGGCGTTCCTGTCGCATCTCAAGAGGAGGCGCTTTCGACAGGAAAGACGAGGGGAACTCCAGGGTCGTGACACCATTACCTGAGTCCCACAGATGTCTCAGTCCATTCCAGGGAAATGTGTTTTCCCTGCACTGCCTCGACTTTCAAGCCGAGCATCGACTCACACCACGGTGGCACGTGGGACAGCCCTATGGGAAAGCCCCGTGGGAAAGCCTCGTGGTAAAGTCTCGAGGGAAAGCCACAGATCCCTTGATCCACGCGAAGGGAAGCGAGACTCTGCTGCTACAGCTCTGGAGGAAAGCGCACGTGCATGCCCCACTCGGGACGAGGACTGACTCCCCTGGGGAGACTCCAGAAGTACCCCAGGATCCATGTCAGCACTGGACAGAAATCCTCAGGTTCCGGCACCGACTCCACACAAGATCTTAGGCCCCGGCATTGACGAGAGAGGAATCCCGAGAGGCCCCGAGCAACTCGCATGGGGACTGGCCTTTCCTGAGGCCACCAGAGTGACTCCCCAGGGGAGTGGGTCCCTAGCAGTGTCATGCTTCCCTTCGCGTGGATCAAGGGATCTGTGGCTTTCCCTCGAGGCTTTCCCACGACGCTTTCCCACGAGGCTTTCCCTGTGGGCTGTCCCACGTGCCACCGTGGTGTGAGTCGATCCTAGGCTTGAAAGTCAAGGCAGTGCAAGGAAAACAGGTTTCCCTTGAATGGACTGAGACATCTGTGGGACTCTGGGAATGGTGGCACGACACTGGAGTTCCTCTCTCGTTTCCTGTGGAGAGTGCCCGAGCAACTTGCATGGGGACTGGCCTTTCATGAGGCAACAGAGCGGGTCTCTGAGGTCCAAGTCGTAAGTCGAGAGCTCCTGCGGCAACTCGAGAAAATCCAGGAGGTTCTCCCCTCCAGGCGAGATGTGGCCCATATCCGATGACGCGTCTCGAGGCTATTCAACAAGCGTCTGGAACTAACAAACGGGGCTTCAAACCCTAGCTGCAACTCAAGAAGTTCCCCGAAATACACCTCTCCACTCGAGAGGAAGCAGGAGAGTCCCGCCCACATCCAGAGTAGCCCCGTTACTGCCTCCTAGCTCGAGAGGAGGGATCCTTTCACTGAGTGGTCGGTCAAGTATTCCCGGAGTTCCCGACTCATCTCAAGAGGAGGCGCTATCCACAGGAAAGGCGAGAGGAACTCCAGATTCGTGCACCCATTCCCAGAGTCCCCCAGATGTCTCAGTCCATTCCAGGGAAACCTGTTTCCCTACACTGCCTCGACTTTCAGGACGAGGATCCACTCACACCACGGTGGCACTTGGCACAGCCCTTAGGGAAATCCTCGAGGGAAAGCCACAGATCCCTTGATCCATGCGAAGAGAAGCGTGACACTGCTGCTACAGCTTGGGAGGAAAGCGCACGTGCATGCCTCCACTCGAGATGAGGACTGACTCCCCTGGGGAGACTACAGAAGTACCCCAAGATCTATCTCAGCACTGGAGAGGAATCCTCAGGTTCCGGCACCGACTCCACACAAGGTCTTAGACCCCGGCATCGACGGGAGAGAAATCCCGAGAGGCCCCAGAGCAACTCGCATGGGGACTGGCCTTACCTGAGGCCACCAGAGCGGGTCCCTGAGGTCCCCGTCTTAAGTCGAGAGCACCTGCACCAACTCGAGAAAATGCAGGAGGTTCTCCCCTCCAGGGGAGATGAGGCCCATTTCCTCTGAGGCGTCCCCAGGCTAATTACACCTAACCTCTGGAACTTCCAAAGGGTCCTTCACACCATTGCTGCAACTCAAGAAGTTCCCCGACGTACCCGTCTCCACTCGAGAGGAAGCACGAGAGTCCCGCCCACATCCAGAGGAGCCCCGTTTCCGCCTCATAGCTCGAGAGGAGGGATCTTTCCCTGCGTGGTCGGGAAAGAATTCCCGGCGTTCCCGTCGCATCTCAATTGGAGGCGCTCTCCACAGGAAAGGAGAGAGGAACTCCAGGGTCGTGCCACCATTCCCAGAGTCTTCCAGACGTCTCAGTCCATTCCAGGGAAACCTGTTTTCCCTGCACTGCCTCGACTTTCAAGCCAAGGATCGACTCACACCTCGGTGGCACGTGGGACAGCCCTGTGGGAAAGCCTGGTGGGAAAGCCTCGTGGGAAAGCCTCGAGGGAAGCTCGGGAATGCCACAGATCCCTTGTTCCACGTGAAGGAAAGGGTGACACTGCGGCTACAGCTCAGGAGGAAATCGCACGTGCATGCCCCCACTCGAGACGAGGACTGACTACCCTGGGAGACTCCAGAAGTACCCCAAGATCCATGTCAGCACTGGAGAGGAATCCTCAGGTTCCGGCACTGACTCCACACAAGGTTTTAGGCCCCAGCATCGACGGGAGAGGAAACCTTAGAGGCCCCGAGAGTCCCCGAGCAACTCGCATGGGGACTGGCCTTTCCTGAGGCCACCAGAGCGGGTCCCTGAGGTCCCCGTCGTAAGTCGAGAACAGCTGCCCCAACACGAGAAAATCCAGGAGGTTCTCCCATCCGGGCGAGATGAGATCCAATTCCGCTGAGGCGTCTCCAGGCTTATAACACCTAAACTCTGGAACCTACAAAGGGTCCTTCACACCATTGTTGCAACTCAACAAGGACCCCGACATACCCGTTTCCACTCGAGAGGAAGCACGAGAGTCCTGCCCACATCCAGAGGAGCCCCGTTTCCGCCTCCTAGCTCGAGAGGAGGGATCCTTTCCCTGCGTGGTCGGGAAAGAATTCCCGGCGTTCCCGTCGCATCTCAAGAGGAGGCGCTCTTCACAGGAAAGGCGAGAGGAACTCCAGGGACGTGCCACCATTCCCAGAGTCCCCCAGATGTGTCAGTCCATTCAAGGGAAACCTGTTTTCCCTGCACTGCCTCGACTTTCAAGCCGAGGATCGACTCACACCACGGTGGCACTTGGGACAGCCCTGTGGGAAAGCCTCGTGGGAAAGCCTCGTGGGAAAGCCTCGAGGGAAAGCCCCTGATCCCTTGATCCTCGCGAAGGGAGGCGTGACACTGCTGCTACAGCTCGGAAGGAAAGCGCACGTGCATGCCCCCACTCGAGACGAGGGCTGACTCCCCTGGGGAGACTCCAGAAGAAGCCCAGGATCCATGTCAGCACTGGAGAGGAATGCTCATGACCGGCACCGACTCCACACAAGATCTTAGGCCCCGGCATCGTCGGGAGAGGAATCCCGAGAGGACCCCGAACAACTCGCATCGGGCATGGCCTTTCCTGAGGCCACCAGAGCGGGTCCCTGAGGTCCTCGTCGTAAGTCGAGAGCACCTGCCACAACTCGAGAAAATCCAGGAGGTTCTCCCCTCCAGGCGAGATGAGGCCCGTTTCCGCTGAGGCGTCTCGAGGCTAATCACACCTAACCTCTGGAACTTCCAAAGGGTCCTTCACACCCTTGCTGCAACTCAAGAAGTTCCCCGACATACCCGTCTCCACTCGAGAGGAAGCACGAGAGTTCTGCCCACATCCAGATGAGCCCCGTGTCCGCCTCCTAGCTCGAGAGGAGGGATCCTTTCCCTGCGTGGTCGGGAAAGAATTCCAGGCGTTCCCGTCGCATCTCAAGAGGAGGCCCTCTCCGCCGGAAAGGCGAGAGGATCTCCAGGGTCGTCCACCATTACCTGAGTCCCACAGATGTCTCAGTCCATTCCAGGGAAACCTGTTTTCCCTGCACTGCCTCGACTTTCAAGCCGAGGATCGACTCACACCATGGTGGCTCCTGGGACAGCCTTGTGGGAAAGCCACGTGGAAAGCCTCGTGGGAAAGCCTCGAGGGAAAGCCACAGATCTCTTGATCCACGCAAAGGGAATCGTGACACTGCTGCTACAGCTCGGGAGGACAGCGCACGTGCATGCCCCCACTCAAGATGAGGACTGACTCCCCTGGGGAGACTCCAGAATTACCCAAAGATCCATGTCAGCACTGGAGAGGAATCCTCACGTTCCGGCACCAACTCCACACAAGACCTTAGGTCCCGGCATTAACGGGAGGGGAATCACAAGAGGCCCCCGAGCAACTCGCATGGGGACTGGCCTTTCCTGAGGCCACCAGAGCGGGTTCCTGAAGTCCCCGTCGTAAGTCTAGAGCGCCTGCCACAACTCGAGAAAATTCAGGAGGTACTCCCTCCAGGCGAGATGAGGCCCATTTCCCAGAGGCGTCTCGAGGCTAATCACACCTAACCTATGGAACTTCCAAAGGGTCCTTCACACCCTTGCTGCAACTCAAGAAGTTCCCTGACATACCCGTCTTCACTCGAGAGGAAGCACGAGAGTCCCGCCCACATCCAGAGGAGCCCCGTTTCCGCCTCCTAGCTCGAGAGGAGGGATCCTTTCCCTGCGTTGTCGGAAAAGAATTCCCGGTGTTCCCGTCGCATCTCAAGAGGAGGCCCTCTCCGCCGGAAAGGCGAGAGGATCTCCAGGGTCGTGCCACCATTCCCTGAGTGCCCCAGATGTCTCAGTCCATTCCAGGGAAATCTGTTTTCCCTGCACTGCCTCGACTTTCAAGCCGAGGATCGACTCACACCACGGTGGCACGTGGGACAGCCCTGTGGGAAAGCCTCGTGGGAAAGCCTGGTGGAAAGCCTCGAGGGAAAGCCACAGATCCCTTGATCCCGCGAAGGGAAGCATGACACTGCTGCTACATCTCGGGAGGAAAGCGCACGTGCATGCCCCCACTCGAGACGAGGACTGACTCCCCTGGGAGACTCCAGAAGTACCCAAGATCCATGTCAGCACTGGAGGGGGAATCCTCAGCTTCCCCGACTCCACACAAGGTCTTAGGCCCCGGCATCGACGGGAGAGGAATCACGAGAGGCCCCCTAGCAACACGCATGATAACTGGCCTTTCCTGCGGCCGCCAGAGCGGGTCCCTGAATCCCCGTCGTAACTCGAGAGCACCTGCTGAAACTCGGAATATCCAGGAGCCTCTCCATTCCAGGCGACATGAGGCCCATTTCCGCTGAGGCATCTCGAGACTAACCACACCTAACCTCTGGAACTTCCAATGGGTCCTTCACACCCTTGCTGCAACTCAAGAAGTTCCCCGACATACCCGTTCCTCTTCACGTTCTGCCATAATGGTGGTGTCATCTGCATATCTAAGTTGATTGATATTTCTACCGCAATCTTGATTCCAGCTTATGTATCTTCCATCCCCAGCATTTTTCATGATGTACTCTGCATAGAAGTTAAATAAACAGGGTGACAATATACAGCCTTGACATACTCCTTTCCTTTTTGGAACCAGTCTGTTGTTCCATGTCCTGCTCTAACTGTTGCTTCCTGACCTTCATCCAGATTTCTCAAGAGGCAGGTTAGGTGGTCTGGTATTCCCATCTCTTTCAGAATTGTGGCTAAAACAACAGTATAAGGACCTTTCGATGTCAGGCCAAGGAATTGTGTTTCCAGTCATTGAGCCACACCTGATCACTGAGCACAAATTCATGAATCTGTTCCTCAAGGGGAATGATATTCTTTTTTTATACAAACTTAGTTACCCTGATTTTTACCTTACCTAATTGTTCCATCTGCTGTGAAATCCCACCCCTTACTTGTGGCAAATCTGCTAACACCTGCCTCACTGTGGGAGGGGTC
>NW_017196513.1:0-8468 GCF_001704415.2 Capra hircus
TCGCAGTGAATGGATTAAGGGATCAGGGGCTTTCCCTCGAGGCTTTCCACGAGCTTTCCACGAGGCTTTCCCACAGGGCTGTCCACGTGGACCGTGGTGTGAGTCGATCCTCGGCTTGAAGGTCGAGGCAGTGCAGGAAAAAAGTTTTCCCTGGAATGTACTGAGACATCTGGGGGACTCTGGGAATGGTGGCACGACCCTGGAGTTCCTCTCGCCTTTCCTGTGGAGAGCGCCTGCTCTTGAGATGGACGGGAACGCCGGGAATTCTGTCCCGTCCACGCAGGGAAAGGATCCCTCCTCTCGAGTTAGGAGGCGGAAACGGGGCTCCTCTGGATGTGGGCGGGACTCTCGTGCTTCCTCCCGAGTGGAGACAGTATGTCGGGGAACTTCTTGAGTTGCAGCAAGGGTGTGAAGGACCCTTTGGAAGTTCCAGAGTTAGGTGTGAATAGCCTCGAGACGCCTCAGCGGAAATGGGCTTCATCTCTGCTGGAGGGGTGAACCACCTGGATTTTCTCGAGTTGCGGCAGGTGCTCTCGAATTACGAAGGGGACATCTGGGACCCGCTCTGGTGGCCTCAGGAAAGGCCAGTCCCCATGCGAGTTGCTCTGGGGCCTCTCGGGATTCCTCTCCCGTCGATGCTGGGGCCTAAGACCTTGTGAGGCGTCAGGTCTGGAACCTGAGGTTTCCTCTTCAGTGCTGACATGGATCTTGGGGTACTTCTGGAGTCTCCCCAGGGGAGTCAGTCCTCGTCTCGAATGGGGGCATGCACGTGCGCTTACCTTCCGAGCTGTAGCACCAGCGTCGCGCTTCCCTTCGCGTGGATCAAGGGATCTGTAGCTTTCCCTCGAGGCTTTCCCACGAGGCTTTCCCACGAGGCTTTCCTACAGGGCTGTCCCACGTCCCACCGTGGTGTGAGTCGATCCTCGGCTTGAAAGTCGAGGCATTGCAGGGAAAACAGGTTTCCCTGGAATGGACTGAGACATCTGGGGGACTCTGGGAATGTGGCACGACCCTGGAGTTCCTCTTGCCTTTCCTGTGGAGAGCGCCTCATCTTGAGATCGAAGGGAACGCCGGGAATTCTTTCCCGAGCACGCACGGAAAGGATCCCTCCTCTCGAGCTAGGAGGCGGAAACGGGGCTCCTCTGGATGTGGGCGGGACTCTAGTGCTTCCTCTCGAGTCGAGACGGGTATGCGGGGAACGTCTTGAGTTGCAGCAAGGGTGTGAAGGACCCTTTGGAAGTTCCAGAGGTTCGCTGTGATTAGCCTCAAGACGCCTCAGCGGAAATGGGCCTCATCTCGCCTGGAGGGGAGAATCTCCTGGATTTTCTCGAGTTGCGGCAGGTGCTCTCGACTTACGACGTGAACCTCAGGGACCCAATCTGGTGGCCTCAGGAAAGGCCAGTCCCCATGTGAGTTGATTGGGGGCCTCTCGGGATTCTTCTCCCTTCGATGCCGGGGCCTAAGATCTTGTGTGGAGTCGGTGCCGGAACCTGAGGATTCCTCTCCAGTGCTGAGATGGATCTTGGGGTACTTCTGAAGTCTCCCCAGGGGAGTCCGTCCTCGTCTCGAGTGGGGGCATGCACTTGTGCTTTACTCCCGAGCTGTAGCAGCAGTTTCACGCTTCCCTTCGCGTGGATCAAGGGATCTGTGGCTTTCCCTCGAGGCTTTCCCACGAGACTTTTCCACGAGGCTTTCCCACAGGGCTGTCCCACGTGCCACCGTTGTGTGAGTCGATCCTCGGATTGGAAGTCGAGGCAGTGCTGGAAAAACAGGTTTCCCTGGAATGGACTGAGACATTTGGGGGTCTCTGGAAATGGTGGCACGACCCTTGAGTTCTTCTCGCCTTTCCTGTGGAGAGCGCCTCCTCTTGAGATGCGCCCGAACTCCGTGAATTCTTTCCCGAGCACACAGGGAAAGGATCCCTCCGTCGAGCTAGGAGGCGGAAACGGGGCTCCTCTGGATGTGGGCGGGACTCTCGTGCTTCCTCTCGAGTGGAGACGGGTATTTCGGGGAACTTCTTGAGTTGCAAAAAGGGTGTGAAGGACCCTTTGGAATTTCCAGAGGTTAGGTGTGTATAGCCTCGAAGACGTCTCAGCGGAAATGGGCGTCATCTCGCCTGGAGGGGAGAACCTCCTGGATTTTCTCGAGTTGCGGCAGGTGCTCTCGACTTACGACGGGGACCTCAGGGACCCGCTCTGGTGGCCTAGGAAAGGCCAGTCCCCATGCGACTTGCACAGGGGCCGCTCGGGATTCCTCTCCCATCGAAGTCGGGTCCTAACACCTTGTGTGGAGTCGGTGCCGGAACCTGAGGATTCCTCTCCAGTGCTGACATGGATCTTGGGGTACTTCTGAGTCTCCCCAGGGGAGTCAGTACTCGTCTCGAGTGGGGGCCTGCACGTGCGCTTTCCTCTCGAGCTGTAGCAGCAGTGTCACGCTGGCTTAAGACCTTGTGTGGCGTCGGTGCCGGAACCTGAGAATTCCTCTCCAGTGCTGACATGGATCTTGGGGTACTTCTGAGTCTCCCCAGGGGAGTCAGTCCTCGTCTCGACTGGGGCCTGCACGTGCGCTTTCCTCTCGAGCTGTAGCAGCAGTGTCACGCTTTCCTTCGCTTTGGATCAAGGGATCTGTGGCTTTCCCTCGAGGCTTTCCCACGGAGTCTTTCCCACAGGGCTGTCCCACGTGCCACAGTGGAGTGAGTCGATCCTTGGCCTGAAAGTCGAGGCAGTGCAGGGAAAACAGGTTTCCCTGGAGTGGACTGAGACATCTGGGGGACTCTGGAATGGTGGAACGACCCTGGAGTTCCTCTCGCCTTTGCTTTGGAGAGCGCCTCCTCTTGAGATGCGACAGAAACGCAGGGAATTCTTTCACGACCACGCAGGGAAAGGATCCCTCCTCCCGAGCTAGGAGGCGGATACGGGGCTCCTCTGGATGTGGGCAGAACTCTGGTGCTTCCTCTCCAGTGGAGACGGGTATGTCGGGGAACTTCTTGAGTTGCAGCAAGGGTGTGAAGGACCCTTGGAAGTTCCAGATGTTAGATGTGATAAGCCTCGATACGCCTCAGCGGAAATGGGCCTCATCTCGCCTGGAGGCGGAGAACCTCCTGGATTTTCTCGAGTTGCTGGCAGGTGCTCTCGACTTACGACGGGAACCTCAGGGACCCGCTCTAGTGGCCTCAGGAAAGGCCAGTCCCCATGCGAGTTGTTCGGGTGCCTCTCTGTATTCCTCTCCCGTCGATGCCGGGACCTAAGACCTTGTTTGGAGTCGGTGCCAGAACCTGAGGATTCCTCTCCAATGCTGACATGGATTTAGGGTGCTTCTGGAGTCTCCCAGGGGAGTCAGTCCTCGTCTCGAATTGGGGCATGCACGTGAGCTTTCCTCCCGAGCTGTAGCAGCAGTGTCACGCTTCCCTTCGCGTGGATCAAGGGATCTGTGGCTTTCCCTCGAGGCTTGCCCAGGAGGCTTTCCCACAGGGCTGTCCCACGTGCCACCGTGGTTTGAGTCCGATCCTCGGCTTGAAAGTCGAGGCAGTTCTGGGAAAACAGGTTTCCCTGGAATGGACTGAGATATCTGGGGGACTCTGGGAATGTGGCACGACCCTGGAGTTCCTCTCGCCTTTCCTGTGGAGAGCGCCTCCTCTTGAGATGCGACGGAAACACCGGGAATTCTTTCCCGAACACGGAGGGGAAGGATCCCTCCTCTCTAGCTAGGAGGCGGAAACGGGGTCTCCTCTGGATGAGGGCGGGACTCTCGTGATTCCTCTCGAGTGGAGACGGGTATGTCGGGGAACTTCTTGAGTTGCAGCAAGGGTGTGAAAGACCCTTTGTAAGTTCCAGAGGTTAGGTGTGATTAGCCTCGAGATGCCTTAGCGGAAATGGGCCTCATCTCGCCTGGAGGGGAGAACCTCCTGGATTTTCTCGACTTGGGGCAGGTGCTCCCGACTTACGACGGGGACCTCAGGGACCCGCTCTGGTGGCCTCAGGAAAGGCCAGTCCGCATGCGAGTTGCTCGGGGGCCTCTCGGGATTCCTCTCCCGTCGATGCCGGGGCCTAAGACTGCCGGGAGCCAGTGTGAGGCAGCCCGCCCTTGACAAGGTTATGAGGAAGGAAGCTGACATACGCAAGGCATGCTCAGACTTCAGGGACCCCTCTGGAAATTTTTAAGCATGTACCCCAACAAAAATCTGCCGGTTTTTGTGCTCTGCTTTTTCACTCTTCTGACCTTTTCTGGAAAAAGTCAATTCAGCGCGTTAGTCCTCTGCATTTGAAAGAGTGTTTCAATCCAAAAACCCTCTGATGGCTTTCTAGCCTGCCTGTAGGACTCGTACAGTTGCGCTTGTGATTGTTTTGAGGCCTCCTGACCGCCTGCGGCACATGAAGCTTGAAACATCCTAGGAATGCAAGAGCTTTCGAGGAGTCAAAATCTTTAGAATAGGACTGATTAAAAGTTTCATTTTTTGGGTCAATGCTTGCTGCCAAATTTTCATATCCTTTATTTTTAGATATAGTTGGTATATAGAAAAACAAGTAGTAGACCCAACCCACTGCACTTTTGTTCTATAGAGATGTAACTTTAATGCTTTAAGGAGATGCAGATTAAAGAAAAACACTTCAGGGGAAACAAAATTAACATTCATTAAGGAAGAGAGCCAAAAAGTGTTAACAAGCCCCTTGGCCAGAAGATAATGTAAATCACCTGAGACCTTTTGTATGCAAAATGATATACAGAAAGAATCTGGGTTGTGAACGCTACATAATTTTGTGTTATCCATTGATCTCCATGTTTTATTCAAAAGTATAAAAGGCCTTCTGAACAAAAAAGGAGGAGGCCAGGGGCCGGGGGCCAGTTTCTCGGACCAGCTTCTCGAACTTAGTCTCTCAGTCTGGTTTCTTGGGACTCTGGCTCCCCCCGTGTCTTTCTCTCTCTTTCTTCTCTACCTTTCCTTCTCTCTGCTCTTTACTTTAACTTCAGGCTGAATCTCCACCTGGAGTGCGGAGGCTCGCCAGGTCTACTTACTTGCCCTGGCTGTTAAGACCCGCACGAAAGGGAGCTTAAGGCGAGGCACCCTTAGATATTCAAGCGGGCACCGGTGGCCCAACGTAGGTGGTGCAAATTCCTTGTCTGGAATTTTATTGGCCTTCCGCGTAAACCAAGCTATTCAGCCCTCTTCCTCCACTTAATCTTCTTACTACACTATAGTTTGCTAATCTCTTGCATTAATAGTCTTTCGCCAACGCCGTCCACCCCTTCGAATTCCCTGGATCCACTGGGGCTGGACACCGGCATAAGACCTTGTGTGGAGTCGGTGCTGGAACCTGAGGATTCCTCTCCAGTGCTGACATGGATCTTGGGGTACTTCTAGAGTCTCCCAGGGGAGTCAGTCTTCGTCGCGAGTGGGGGCATGCACGTGCGCTTTCCTCCCGAGCTGTAGCAGCAGTGTCATGCTCCCCTTCGTGTGGATCAAGTGATCTGTGGCTTTCCCACGAGGCTTCCCACAGGGTTGTCCCACGTGCCACCGTGGTGTGAGTCGATCCTCGGCTTGAAAGTCGAGGCAGTGCAGGGAAAACAGGTTTCCCTGGAATGGACTGAGACATCTGGGGGACTCTGGAATGGTGGCACGACCCTGGCGTTCCTCTCGCCTTTCCTGTGGAGAGCGCCTCCTCTTGAGATGCGACGGAACGCCGGGAATACTTTGCCGACCACGCAGGGAAAGATCCCTCCTCTCGAGCTAGGAGGCGGAAACGGCTCCTCTGGATGAGGGCGGGACTCTCGTGCTTCCTCTCGAGTGGCGACGAGTATGTCGGGGAACTTCTTGAGTTGCAGCAAGGTGTGAAGGACCCTTTGGAAGTTCCAGAGGTTAGGTGTGATTAGCCTCGAGACGCCTCAGCGGAAATGGGCCTCATCTCGCCTGGAGGGGAGAACCTCCTGGATTTTACGAGTTGCGGCAGGTGCTCTCGACTTACGATGGGGACCTCAGGACGCGCTCTGGTGACCTCAGGAAAGGCCAGTCCCCAGCGAGTTGCTAGAGGTCCTTTCGCTATTCCTCTCCATTCGATGCCAGGGCCTAAGACCTTGTGTGGAGTCGGGCCGGAACCTGAGGATTCCTCTCCAGGGCTGACATGCATCTTTGGGTATTTCTGGAGTCTCCCCAGGGGATTCAGGCCTCGTCTCGAGTGGGGCATGACGTGCCCTTTCCTCTCCATGCTGTAGCAGCAGTCACGCTTCTGCTTGCGTGGACAAGGGATCTGTGACTTTCCCTCGAGTCTTTCCCACGAGGCTTTCCCCACAGGGCTGTCCCACGTGCCACCGTTGTGTCAGTCGATCCTCGGTTTGAAAGTCGAGGCAGTGCAGGGAAAACAGGATTCCCTGGAATGGACGGAGACATCTGGTTGTCTCTGGGAATGGTGCACGACCCATGAGTTCCTCTCGCCTTTCCTGTGCAGCGCGCCTCCTCTTGAGATGCGTCGGAAAACGTCGGGAATTCTTTCCCGAGGAAGCAGGGAAGGATCCCTCATCTCGAGCTTGGAGGCGGAAACGGAGCTCCTCTGGCGGGGCCGGACCCTCGTGCTTCCTCTGGAGTGGAGACGGGTATGTCGGGGAACTTCTTGAGTTTAAGCAAGGGTGAAGGACACTTTGGAAGTTCCAGAGTTTTAGGTGTGATTACTCTCGAGACGCCGCAGAGAAAATGGGCCTCATTCTCGACTGGAGCAGAGAACCTCCTTGATTTTCTCCAGTTGCGGCAGGTACTCTCGACATACGACCGTGACCTCAGGGACAGTGTAGCAGATGTGTCACGCTTCCTGTCGCGGGGATCAAGGGATCTGTGGCTTTCCCTCGAGGCTTTCTCACAAGGCTGTCCCACATGCCACCATGGTGTGAGTGGATCCTCGGCGTGAAAGTTGAGGCAGTGCTGGGAAAACGGGTTCCTCTGAAATGGACTGAGACATCTTGGGGACTCTTGGAATGGTGGCACGACCCTGGAGTTCCTCTCGCTTTCCCTATTGAGAGCCCTTGCTCTTGAGATGCCACGGGAACGCCGAAAAATCTTTCCTGACTAAGCAGGATAGGATCCTTCATCTCAGAAACGGTTCCTCTGAATGTGGGCGAGACCCTCGTGCTTCCTCTTGTGTGGAGACGGGTATGTCGGGGAACTTCTTGAGTTGCAGCAAGGACCCTTTTGAATTTCCAGAGGTTAGGTGTGATGAGCCTCCAGACACCTCAGAGGAAATGGGCCTCAATCCGCCTGGAGGGGAGAACCTCCTGGATTTTCCCCAGTTGTGGCAGGTGCTCTCTAGTTACGACGGGTCCTCAGGGACCCGCTCTGGTGGCCTCAGGAAAGGCCAGTCCCCATGCGAGTTACCAGGGCGCCTCTAGGGATTCCTCTCCCATCGATGCCAGTGCCTAAGACCTTGTGTGGAGTCGGGGTCAGACCCTGAGAATGCCTCTCCAGTGCTGACATGAATCTTTCCGTACTTCTGGAGTCTCACCAGGGGAGTCAGTCCTCATCTCGTGTGGGGGCATGCACCTGCCATTTCCTCACGACCTGCAGCAGCAGTGTCACGCCTGCCGACGTGTGGATCAAGGGATCTGTCGCTTTCCATTGAGGATTCCCCACGAGGCTTTCCATCAGGGCTGTCCCACGTGCCACGGTGGTGTGAGTCGATCCTCGGCGTGAACGTCGAGGCAGTGCAGGGAAAACAGTTTCTTCTGGAATGGACTTAGACATCTAGGGGACTCTTGGAATGCTGGCAAGGCCCTGGAGTTCCTCTCGTCTTTCCTGTTGAGAGCGCCTCCTCTTGAGATGCGACGGGAAGGCCGGGAATTCTTTCCCCGACGACGAAGGGAAAGGATCCCTCTTCTCGAGCTACGAGGCGAAAACGGGGCTCCGCTGGTTATGGGCGGGACCCTCGTCTTTCCTCTCGAGTGGATATGGGTATGTCGGAGAACTTCTTGACTTGCAGCAAGGGTGTGAAGGACCCTTTGGAAGTTCCAGAGTTTAGGTGTGATTAGCCTCGAGACGCCTCAGCGGAAATGGGCCTCATCTCGCCTGGAGGGGAGAACCTCCTGGATTTTCTCGAGTTGCGGCAGGTGCTCTCGAGTTACGACGGAGACCTCAGGGACCCGCTCTGGTGACCTCAGGAAAGGCCAGTCCCATGCGAGGTGCTAGGGGCCTCTCAGGATTCCTCTCCGGTCGATGCCGGGGCCTAAGACCTTGTGTGGAGTCGGGAATGGAACCTGAGGATTCCTCTCCAGTGCTGACATGGATCTTGGCGTACTTCTGGAGTCTCCCAAGCTTGCGTCAGTCCTCGCTCGAGTGGGGTCATGCACTTGCGCTTTCCTCCGAGCGGTAGCAGCAGTGTCACGCTTCCCTTCGTGGATCAAGGAATCTGTGGCTTTCCCTGGAGTCTTTCCCATGAGGCTTTCCACAGGGCTATTCCACTTGCCACCATGGTGTGAGTCGATCCTCGGCG
>NW_017196514.1:0-8466 GCF_001704415.2 Capra hircus
CCCAACCACCTAATGTGGCACCTATGTGCAAAGGCAAGGCAGGATTGGAGCTGAGGCAGGAAGGCACCAGTGGCGTCTCCCAGGCTCGCTCAGACAGCTCCTTCCTGGGAGGGAGCCTAAAAGCAAGGCAAGTCTGGGCAAGGCGAGCCCCGGCCGAGCAGTCCGCGCCAGAAACTCTGCCAGATCGGGGCTCTGAGCAGAGCTAGAGCTCTGCCGTACTGGAGGCCCTTAGCTCCGTGCAAGCAGGGCTTTCCTCTTGACTGGGCTCGGCTGCCTCTCTTCTCCGAGGAGGCTCGCTACACTGCTGGCTGTGCTCTCGCCTATCAGGCGGGCGCGCAGGGCTCCTCCAGCAGGTCTTGCCTCAGGGGCTGCTTCCCCTGAGTTGAGGCTGTGGGCGGGAACCCAGACACGCAGGATAGGCCCCAACCACCTGCACATGTCTCTGCTGGGGAGGAGAGTGCTAGGGAACCTACGTCTCTCACACACTTTCTAGGCACCCACGGAGTCAGCCTCTGGGAGTGTGGGGATGCAAAACCCAGCCAGGGGCCCTTGGAACCTGGTGCTCTCCGTGCGGAGCTTTGTCTGGCGGCCAAGGAACCGCTGAAGGAGCCCTGCTGTTGCCCTTCGCTTCCCTCTGACAGAGCTTTCACTGCTGGAGCCCTTGGCAGTGTGCAACCCACCAGCCCTAAGCCCTCCTCAAGGACGCTTGGGACCTAAGTGCAAAGGCAAGGCAGGGGTAGAGCTGAAGCCAGGAAGGCGCCAGTGGCGTTTCCGAGCCTCACAGCCTGCTCCTTCCTGGGGAGGGAGCCTTAAAGCAAGGCAAGTCTGCGCAAGGCTCGCCTATGGCAGAGCATCTTGGTGCCAGGAACTCTGCCAGATCGGGCCTCTGAACAGAGCTAGAGATCTGCCGTACTGGAGTCGCACTTAGCTTCGTGTAAGCAGGGATTTCAGCTTGACGGGGACTTGCTGCCTCCTCTTCCCCCGAGGAGGCTCGCTTCCCTGCTGGCTGTGCACTCGCCTATCAGGCGGGGGCGCAGGGCTCCTCCAGCAGGTCTTGCCTCAGGGGCTGCTTCCCTGAGTTGGGGCTGTGGGCAGGAACCCAGACACGCAGGATCAGGCCCCAAACACCTGCACATGTCTCTGCTGGGGAGGAGAGTGCTAGGGAACCTACGTCTGTCATACACTTTCTGGGCACCCAAGGAATCAGCCTCCGTGTGTGCGGGGCTGAAAACCCCAGCCAGGGGCCTGGGAGCCTGGTGCTCTCCGTGTGGCGCTGAATCTGGGCGGCCAAGCAACCGCTGGAGGAGCCCTGCAGTTGCCCTTCCCTTCCTCTGACAGAATTCTCACTGCTGGAGCCCTTGGCAGTGTGCAACCCACCAGCCCCTAAGCTCTCCTTAAGGAGGACTGGGACCTAAGTGCAAAGGCAAGGCAGGATTGGAGCTGAGGCAAGAAAGGCGCCAGTGGCGACTCCAGGCTCCTGCTGCCTGCTCCTTCCTGGAGAGGCAGCCTAAAAGCAAGGCAAGTCTGGGCAAGGCTAGCCCCGGCAGAGCAGCCTCGCGCCAGGAACTCTGCCAGATCGGGGCTCTGAGCAGAGCTAGAGCTCTGCCGTACTGGAGGCGCACTTAGCTCCGTGCAAGCAGGGCTTTCAACTTGACGGGGCTGGGCTGCCTCCTCTTCCCCGAGGAGGCTCGCTTCCCTGCTGGCTGTGCACTCGCCTATCAGGCGGGGGCGCAGGGCTCCTCCAGCAGGTCTTGCCTCAGGGGCTGCTTCCCCTGAGTTGGGGCTGTGGGCAGGAACCCAGACACGCAGGATCAGGCCCAACACCTGCACATGTCTCTGCTGGGGAGGAGAGTGCTAGGGAACCTACGTCTGTCATACACTTTCTGGGCACCCAAGGAATCAGCCTCCGTGTGTGCGGGGCTGAAAACCCCAGCCAGGGGCCCTGGAGCCTGGTGCTCTCGGTGCGGCGCTGATTCTAGGCGGCCTAGAAACCGCTGGAGGAGCCCTGCAGTTGCCCTTCCCTTCCCTCTGACAGAGCTCTCACTGCTGAAGCCCTTGGCAGTGTGCAACCACCCACCCCTAAGCCCTCCCCAACGACGCCTGGCACCTATGTGCAAAGGCAAGGCAGGATTGGAGCTGAGGCAAGGAAGGCACCAGTGGCGTCTCCCAGGCTCGCTCAGACAGCTCCTTCCTGGGGAGGGAGCCTAAAAGCAAGGCAAGTCTGGGCAAGGCGAGCCCCGGCCGAGCAGCCTCGCGCCAGAAACTCTGCCAGATCGGGGCTCTGAGCAGAGCTAGAGCTCTGCCGTACTGGAGGCGCACTTAGCTCCGTGCAAGCAGGGCTTTCCTCTTGACTGGGCTCGGCTGCCTCCTCTTCTCCCGAGGAGGCTCGCTACACTGCTGGCTGTGCTCTCGCCTATCAGGCGGGCGCGCAGGGCTCCTCCAGCAGGTCTTGCCTCAGGGGCTGCTTCCCTGAGTTGGGGGCTGTGGGCGGGAACCCAGACACGCAGGATAAGGCCCCAACCACTGCACATGTCTCTGCTGGGGAGGAGAGTGCTAGGGAACCTACGTCTCTCACACACTTTCTAGGCACCCACGGAGTCAGCCTCTGGGAGTGTGGGGATGCAAAACCCAGCCAGGGGCCCTTGGAACCTGGTGCTCTCCGTGCGGAGCTTTGTCTGGGCGGCCAAGGAACCGCTGAAGGAGCCCTGCTGTTGCCCTTCGCTTCCCTCTGACAGAGCTTTCACTGCTGGAGCCCTTGGCAGTGTGCAACCCACCCCTAAGCCCTCCTCAAGGACGCTTGGGACCTAAGTGCAAAGGCAAGGCAGGGGTAGAGCTGAAGCCAGGAAGGCGCCAGTGGCGTTTCCGAGCCTCACACAGCCTGCTCCTTCCTGGGGAGGGAGCCTTAAAGCAAGGCAAGTCTGCGCAAGGCTCGCCTATGGCAGAGCATCTTGGTGCCAGGAACTCTGCCAGATCGGGCCTCTGAACAGAGCTAGAGATCTGCCGTACTGGAGTCGCACTTAGCTTCGTGTAAGCAGGGATTTCAGCTTGACGGGGACTTGCTGCCTCCTCTTCCCCCGAGGAGGCTCGCTTCCCTGCTGGCTGTGCACTCGCCTATCAGGCGGGGGCGCAGGGCTCCTCCAGCAGGTCTTGCCTCAGGGGCTGCTTCCCCTGAGTTGGGGCTGTGGGCAGGAACCCAGACACGCAGGATCAGGCCCCAAACACCTGCACATGTCTCTGCTGGGGAGGAGAGTGCTAGGGAACCTACGTCTGTCATACACTTTCTGGGCACCCAAGGAATCAGCCTCCGTGTGTGCGGGGCTGAAAACCCCAGCCAGGGGACCTGGGAGCCTGGTGCTCTCCGTGTGGCGCTGAATCTGGGCGGCCAAGCAACCGCTGGAGGAGCCCTGCAGTTGCCCTTCCCTTCCCTCTGACAGAATTCTCACTGCTGGAGCCCTTGGCAGTGTGCAACCACCAGCCCCTAAGCTCTCCTTAAGGAGGACTGGGACCTAAGTGCAAAGGCAAGGCAGGATTGGAGCTGAGGCAAGAAAGGCGCCAGTGGCGACTCCCAGGCTCCTGCTGCCTGCTCCTTCCTGGAGAGGCAGCCTAAAAGCAAGGCAAGTCTGGGCAAGGCTAGCCCCCGGCAGAGCAGCCTCGCGCCAGGAACTCTGCCAGATCGGGGCTCTGAGCAGAGCTAGAGCTCTGCCTTACTGGAGGCGCACTTAGCTCCGTGCAAGCAGGGCTTTCAACTTGACGGGGCTGGGCTGCCTCCTCTTCCCCCGAGGAGGCTCGCTTCCCTGCTGGCTGTGCACTCGCCTATCAGGCGGGGGCGCAGGGCTCCTCCAGCAGGTCTTGCCTCAGGGGCTGCTTCCCCTGAGTTGGGGCTGTGGGCAGGAAACCAGACACGCAGGATCAGGCCCCAACCACCTGCACATGTCTCTGCTGGGGAGGAGACTGCTAGGGAACCTACGTCTGTCATACACTTTCTGGGCACCCAAGGAATCAGCCTCCGTGTGTGCGGGGCTGAAAACCCCAGCCAGGGGCCCTGGGAGCCTGGTGCTCTCGGTGCGGCGCTGATTCTAGGCGGCCTAGAAACCGCTGTAGGAGCCCTGCAGTTGCCCTTCCCTTCCCTCTGACAGAGCTCTCACTGCATGAAGCCCTTGGCAGTGTGCAACCCACCACCCCGTAAGCCCTCCCCAACCACGCCTGGCACCTATGTGCAAAGGCAAGGCAGGATTGGAGCTGAGGCAAGGAAGGCAGCAGTGGCGTCTCCCAGGCTCGCTCAGACAGCTCCTTCCTGGGGAGGGAGCCTAAAAGCAAGGCAAGTCTGGGCAAGGCGAGCCCCGGCCGAGCAGCCTCTCGCGCCAGAAACTCTGCCAGATCGGGGCTCTGAGCAGAGCTAGAGCTCTGCCGTACTGGAGGCGCACTTAGCTCCGTGCAAGCAGGGCTTCTCCTCTTGACTGGGCTCGGCTGCCTCCTCTTCTCCCGAGGAGGCTCGCTCCACTGCTGGCTGTGCTCTCGCCTATCAGGCGGGCGCGCAGGGCTCCTCCAGCAGGTCTTGCCTCAGGGGCTGCTTCCCCTGAGTTGAGGCTGTGGGCGGGAACCCAGACACGCAGGATCAGGCCCCAACCACCTGCACATGTCTCTGCTGGGGAGGAGAGTGCTAGGGAACCTACGTCTCTCACACACTTTCTAGGCACCCACGGAGTCAGCCTCTGGGAGTGTGGGGATGCAAAACCCAGCCAGGGGCCCTTGGAACCTGGTGCTCTCCGTGCGGAGCTTTGTCTGGGCGGCCAAGGAACCGCTGAAGGAGCCCTGCTGTTGCCCTTCGCTTCCCTCTGACAGAGCTTTCACTGCTGGAGCCCTTGGCAGTGTGCAACCCACCAGCCCCTAAGCCCTCCTCAAGGGACGCTTGGGACCTAAGTGCAAAGGCAAGGCAGGGGTAGGAGCTGAAGCCAGGAAGGCGCCAGTGGGCGTTTCGGAGCCTCACACAGCCTGCTCCTTCCTGGGGAGGGGAGCCTTAAAGCAAGGCAAGTCTGCGCAAGGCTCGCCTATGGCAGAGCATCTTGGTGCCAGGAACTCTGCCAGATCGGGCCTCTGAACAGAGCTAGAGATCTGCCGTACTGGAGTCGCACTTAGCTTCGTGTAAGCAGGGATTTCAGCTTGACGGGGCTTGCTGCCTCTCTTCCCCGAGGAGGCTCGCTTCCCTGCTGGCTGTGCACTCGCCTATCAGGCGGGGGCGCAGGGCTCCTCCAGCAGGTCTTGCCTCAGGGGCTGCTTCCCCTGAGTTGGGGCTGTGGGCAGGAACCCAGACACGCAGGATCAGGCCCCAAACACTGCACATGTCTCTGCTGGGGAGGAGAGTGCTAGGGAACCTACGTCTGTCATACACTTTCTGGGCACCCAAGGAATCAGCCTCCGTGTGTGCGGGGCTGAAAACCCCAGCCAGGGGCCCTGGGAGCCTGGTGCTCTCGTGTGGCGCTGATCTGGGCGGCCAAGCAACCGCTGGAGGAGCCCTGCAGTTGCCCTTCCCCTTCCCTCTGACAGAATTCTCACTGCTGAAGCCCTTGGCAGTGTGCAACCACCAGCCCCTAAGCTCTCAAGGAGGCTGGGACCTAAGTGCAAAGGCAAGGCAGGATTGGAGCTGAGGCAAGAAAGGCGCCAGTGGCGACTCCCAGGCTCGCTGCCTGCTCCTTCCTGGAGGGAGCCTAAAAGCAAGGCAAGTCTGGGCAAGGCTAGCCCCGGCAGAGCAGCCTCGCGCCAGGAACTCTGCCAGATCGGGGCTCTGAGCAGAGCTAGAGCTCTGCCGTACTGGAGGCGCACTTAGCTCCGTGCAAGCAGGGCTTTCAACTTGACGGGGCTGGGCTGCCTCCTCTTCCCCGAGGAGGCTCGCTTCCCTGCTGGCTGTGCACTCGCCTATCAGGCGGGGCGCAGGGCTCCTCCAGCAGGTCTTGCCTCAGGGGCTGCTTCCCTGAGTTGGGGCTGTGGGCAGGAACCCAGACACGCAGGATCAGGCCCAAACACCTGCACATGTCTCTGCTGGGGAGGAGAGTGCTAGGGAACCTACGTCTCTCACACACTTTCTGGGCACCACGGAGTCAGCCTCTGGTGTGGGGATGCAAAACCAGCCAGGGGCCCTTGGAACCTGGTGCTCTCCGTGCGGAGCTTTGTCTGGGCGGCCAAGGAACGCTGAAGGAGCCCTGCTGTTGCCCTTCGCTTCCCTCTGACAGAGCTTTCACTGCTGGAGCCCTTGGCAGTGTGCAACCCACCAGCCCCTAAGCCTCCTCAAGGACGCTTGGGACCTAAGTGCAAAGGCAAGGCAGGGGTAGAGCTGAAGCCAGGAAGGCGCCAGTGGCGTTTCCGAGCCTCACACAGCCTGCTCCTTCCTGGGGAGGGAGCCTTAAAGCAAGGCAAGTCTGCGCAAGGCTCGCCTATGGCAGAGCATCTTGGTGCCAGGAACTCTGCCAGATCGGGCCTCTGAACAGAGCTAGAGATCTGCCGTACTGGAGTCGCACTTAGCTTCGTGAAGCAGGGATTTCAGCTTGACGGGCTTGCTGCCTCCTCTTCCCCCGAGGAGGCTCGCTTCCCTGCTGGCTGTGCACTCGCCTATCAGGCGGGGGCGCAGGGCTCCTCCAGCAGGTCTTGCCTCAGGGGCTGCTTCCCCTGAGTTGGGGCTGTGGGCAGGAACCCAGACACGCAGGATCAGGCCCAACACCTGCACATGTCTCTGCTGGGGAGGAGAGTGCTAGGGAACCTACGTCTGTCATACACTTTCTGGGCACCCAAGGAATCAGCCTCCGTGTGTGCGGGGCTGAAAACCCAGCCAGGGGCCTGGGAGCCTGGTGCTCTCGTGCGGCGCTGATTCTGGGCGGCCAAGAAACCGCTGGAGGAGCCTGCAGTTGCCTTCCTTCCCTCTGACAGAGCTCTCACTGCTGGAGCCCTTGGCAGTGTGCAACCCACCACCCCCTAAGCTCCCAAGGACGCTGGGACCTAAGTGCAAAGGCAAGGCAGGATTGGAGCTGAGGCAAGGAAGGCGTGGCGTTCCCAGGCTCCTCAGCAGCTCCTTCCTGGGGAGGGAGCCTAAAAGCAAGGCAAGTCTGGGCAAGGCTAGCCCCGGCAGAGCAGCCTCGCGCAGGAACTCTGCAGATCGGGGCTCTGAGCAGAGCTAGAGCTCTGCCGTACTGGAGGCGCACTTAGCTCGTGCAAGCAGGGCTTTCCTCTTGACGGGCTGCTGCTCTCTTCTCCCGAGGAGGCTCGCTTCCTGCTGGCTGTGCACTCGCCTATCAGGCGGGGCGCAGGGCTCCTCCAGCAGGTCTTGCCTCAGGGGCTGCTTCCCTGAGTTGGGGGCTGTGGGCGGAACCCAGACACGCAGGATCAGGCCCCAAACACCTGCACATGTCTCTGCTGGGGAGGAGAGTGCTAGGGAACCTACGTCTGTCATACTTTCTGGCACCCAAGGAATCAGCCTCCGTGTGTGGGGCTGAAAACCCAGCCAGGGGCCCTGGAGCCTGGTGCTCTCGTGGGGCTGATCTGGGCGGCAAGAACCGCTGGAGGAGCCCTGCAGTTGCCCTTCCTTCCCTCTGACAGAGCTTCACTGCTGGAGCCCTTGGCAGTGTGCAACCACCAGCCCTAAGCCCTCCTCAAGGACGCTGGACCTAAGTGCAAAGGCAAGGCAGGGGTTGAGCTGAGCAAGGAAGGCGCCAGTGGCGTTTCCGAGGCTCACTCAGCCTGCTCCTTCCTGGGGAGGGAGCCTAAAGCAAGGCAAGTCTGGGCAAGGCTAGCCCCGGCAGAGCAGGGCCAGGAACTCTGCCAGATGGGGCTCTGAGCAGAGCTAGAGCTCTGCCGTACTGGAGGCGCACTTAGCTCGTGCAAGCAGGGCTTTCAGCTTGACGGGGCTTGCTGCCTCCTCTTCCCCGAGGAGGCTCGCTTCCCTGCTGGCTGTGCTCTCGCCTATCAGGCGGGGGCGCAGGGCTCCTCCAGCAGGTCTTGCCTCAGGGGCTGCTTCCCTGAGTTGGGGCTGTGGGCAGGAACCAGACACGCAGGATCAGGCCCCAAACACCTGCACATGTCTCTGCTGGGGAGGAGAGTGCTAGGGAACCTACGTCTGTCATACACTTTCTGGGCACCCAAGGACAGCCTCCGTGTGTGCGGGGCTGAAAACCCAGCCAGGGGCCCTGGGAGCCTGGTGCTCTCGGTGCGGCTGATCTGGGCGGCCAAGAACGCTGGAGGAGCCCTGCAGTTGCCCTTCCTTCCCTCTGACAGAATTCTCACTGCTGAGCCTTGGCAGTGTGCAACCCACCAGCCCCTAAGCCTCCTTAAGGAGGCTGGCACCTAAGTGCAAAGGCAAGGCAGGATTGGAGCTGAGGCAAGGAAGGCGCCCAGTGGCGTCCCAGGCTCTGCTGCCTGCTCCTTCTGGGAGGGAGCCTAAAAGCAAGGCAAGTCTGGGCAAGGCTAGCCCGGCAGCAGGCA
>NW_017196515.1:0-8466 GCF_001704415.2 Capra hircus
TATCCTGGGAAATGGAGACTGATATCTGGGATTCTGTGACGACACTGGGTTCGCTCTCGCCTTTCCTGTGGAGAGTGCCTCCTCTTGAGATGCGACGGGAATGCCGGGAATTCTTTCCCGACCACGCAGGGAGAGGATCCCTCCTCTCGTCTAGGAGGCAGAAACCGGGCTCCTCTGGATGTGGCGGGACGCTCGTGCTTCCTCTCGAGTGGAGTCGGGTATTCGTCGGGAACTTCTTGAGTTGCAGCAAGGGTGTGAAGGACCCTTTGGATGTTCCAGAGTTAGGTGTGATTAGCCTCGAGAGGCCTCAGAGAAATGGGCCTCATCTCGCCTGGATGGGAGAACCTCCTGGATTTTCTCGAGTTGCGGGAGGTGCTCTCGACTTAAGACGGGTACCTCAGGGACCCGCTCTGGTGTCTCAGGAAAGGCCAGACCCCAGCGAGTTGCTCGGGGGCTTCTCGGGATTCCTCTCCCGTGGTAGCGGGGCCTAAGACCTTGTGTGGAGTCAGTGCTGGAACCTGAGGATTCCTCTCCAGTGCTGACATGGACCTTGGGGTACTTCTGGAGTCTCCCCACGGGAATAAGTCCTCGTCTCGAGTGGGGGCTTGCACGTACGCTTTCCTCCCGAGCTGTAGGAGCAGTGTCAAGCGTCCCGTCGAGTGGCTCAAGGGATCAGTTGCTTTCCCCGAGGCTTTCCATGAGGCTTTCCCCGAGGCTTTCCCACAGGGCTGTCCCAAGTGCCACCGTGGGTGAGTCGATCCTCGGTTTGAAAGTCGAGGCAGTGCAGGGAAAACAGGTTTCCCTGGAATGGATTGAGACATCTGGGGGACTCTGGGAATGGTGGCACGACACTGGAGTCCCTCTCGCCTCTCCTGTGGAGAACGCCTCCTCTTGAGATGAGACGGGAACGCGCGGGAATCCTTTCCCGACCACGCAGGGAAAGGATCCCTCCTCTCGAGCTATGAGGCGGAAACGGGGCTCCTCTGGATGTGGGCGGGACTCTCGTGCTTCCTCTCGAGTGGAGACAGGTATGTCGGGGATCTTCTTGAGTTGCAGGAAGGCTGTGAAGGATCCTTTGTAAGTTCCAGAGGTTAGGTGTTATTAGACTCGAGACGCCTCAGCGGAAATGGGCCTCATCTCTCTTGGAGCGGAGAACCTCCTGGATTTTCTCGAGTTTCGGCAGGTGCTCTCGACTTACGATGGGGACCTCAGGGACCCGCCTTTGTGGCCTCTGGAAAGGCCAGTCCCCATGCGAGTTGCTCGGGAGTTTCTCGGGATTCATCTCCCATTGATGCTGGTAACTAAGACCTTGTGTGGAGTCGGTGCCGGAACCTGAGGATTCCTGTCCAGTGCTGACACGGATCTTGGGGTACTTCTGGAGTCTCCCCTCGTCCCGAGTGGTGGCATGCACGTGTGCTTTCCTTCCGAGCTGTAGCAGCAGTGTCATGCTTCCCTTCGCATGGATCAAGGGATCTGTGGCTTTCCCTCGAGGCTTTCCCACAGGGCTGTCCCACGTGCCACCATGGTGTGAGTCAATCCTCGGCTTGAAAGTTGAGGCAGTGAAGGGAAAACAGTTTTCCCTGGAATGGACTGAGACATCTGGGGGACTCTGGGAATGGTGGCACGACCCTGGAGTTCCTCTCGCCTTTCCTGTGAAGAACGCCTCCGCTTGAGATGTGACGGGAACGCCGGGAATTCTTTCCCGACCACGCAGGTAAAGGATCCCTCCTCTCGAGCTAGGAGTCTGAAACGGGGCTCCTCTGGATGTGGGCGGGACTCTCGTGCTTCCTCTCGAGTGGACACGGGTATGTCGGGGAACTTCGTGAGTTGCAGCAAGGGTGTGAAGGACCCTTTGGAAGTTCCAGAGGTTAGGTGTGATTAGCCTCGAGACGCCTCAGCGGAAATGGGCCTCATCTCGCCTGGAGGGGAGAGATCCTCCTGGATTTTCTCGAGTTTTGGCAGGTGCTCTCGACTTACCACGGGGCCATCAGGGACCCGCTCTGGTGGCCTCAGGAAAGGCCAGTCCCCATGCGAGTTGGTCGGAGGCCTCTCGGGATTCCTCTCCCGTCGTAGCCGGGGACTAAGACCTTGTGTGGAGTCGGTGCCGGAACCTGAGGATTGCTCTCCGGTGCTGAAATGGATCTTGGCGTACTTCTGGAGTCTCCACAGGGGCGTCAGTCCTCGTCTCGAGTGGGGGCATGCACGTGCGCTTTCCTCCCGAGCTGTAGCAGCAGTGTCACGCTTCTTTTCGCGTGGATCAAGGGATCAGTTATTTTCCCTCGAGGCTGTCCCACGAGGCTTTCTCACGAGGCTTTCCCACAGGGCTGTCCAAGGTGCCACCGTGGTGTGAGTCGATCCTCGGCTTGAACGTCGAGTCAGTGCAGGGAAAACAGGTTTCCCTGGAATGGACTGAGACATCTGGGGTACTCTGGACATGTTGGCAGGACTCTGGAGTTCCTCTCCCCTTTCCTGTGGAGAGTGCCTCCACTTTAGATGCGACGGGAACGCCGGGAATTCTTTCCAGACCACGCAGGGAACGGATCCCTCCTCTCAAACTATGAGGCGGAAGCGAGGTTTCTCTGGATGTGGTGGGGACTCTTGTGCTTCCTCTCGAGTGGAGTCGGCTATGTCCAGGAAATTCTTGAGTTGTTGCAAGGGTGTGAAGGACCCTTTGGGAGTTCCAGAGGTTAGGTGTGATTAGCCTCGAGACGCCTCAGCGGGAATGGGCGTCATCTCGCCTGGAGGGGAGAACCTCCTGGATTTTCTCGACTTTGGGCCGGTGCCCTCGACTTACGACGGGGTCCTCAGAGACTCACTCTGGTGGCGTCAGGAAAGGCCAGTCCCCATGCGAGTTGCACGGGGACCTCTCGGGATTCCTCTCCCGTCGATTCCGGGGCCTAAGACCTTGTGTGTAGTCGGTGCCGGGACGTGAGGATTCCTCTCCAGTGCTGATATGGACCTTGGGGTACTTCTGGAGTCTCCCCAGGGGAGTAAGTCCTCGTCTCGATTGGGGGCATGCACGTTCGCTTTCCTCCCGAGCTGTAGCAGCAGTGTCAAGCGTCCCGTCGAGTGGCTCAAGGGATCAGTGGCTTTCCCTCGAGGCTTTCCCACGAGGCTTTCCAACGAGGCTTTCCCACAGGGCTGTCCCACGTGCCACCGTGGTGTGAGTCGATCCTCGGCTTGAAAGTCCAGTCAGTGCAGGGAAAACAGGTTTCCCTGGAATGGACTGAGACATCTGGGGGACTCTGGGAATGGTGGCACGACACTGGAATCCCTCTCGCCTTTCCTGTGGAGAGCGCCTCCTCTTGAGATGTGACGGGAACGCCGGGAATTCTTTCCCGACCAACCAGGGAAAGGATCCCTCCTCTCGAGCTAGGAGGCGGAAACGGGGCTCCTCTGGATGTGGGCGGGACTCTCTTGCTTCCTCTTGAGTGGAGACAGGTATGTCGGGGAACTTCTTGAGTTGCAGCAAGGGTGTGAAGGACCCTTTGGAAGTTCCAGAGGTTAAGTGTGATTATCCTCGAGAAGCCTCAGCAGAAATGGGCTTCATCTCGCCTGGAGGGGAGATCCTCCTGGATTTTCTCGAGTTTCGGCAGGTGCTCTCGACTTACGACGGGGACCTCAGGGACCCGCTCTGGTGGCCTCAGGAAATGCCAGTCCCCATGCGAGTTGCTCGGGGCCTCTCGGGATTCCTCTCCCATTGATGCCGGGGCCTAAGACCTTGTGTGGAGTCGGTGCCGGAACCTGAGGATTCCTTTGCAGTGCTGACATGGATCTTGGGGTACTTCTGGAGTCTCCCCAGGGGATTCAGTCCTTGTCTCGAGTGAGGACATGCACGTGCACTTTTCTCCCGAGCTGTAGCACCAGTGTCACGCTTCCCTTCGCGTGGATCAAGGGATCTGTGGCTTTCCCTCGAGGCTTTCCCACTAGGCTTTCCCACGAGGCTTTCCCACATGGCTATTCCACGTGCCACCAAGGTGTGAGTTGATCCTCGGCGTGAAAGTCGAACCTGTGCAGGGAAGACAGGAACCTCCTTCCCCACAGTAGGGGGTACACTGTCCCCTTGTGCGGGTATCTCCAGGGCACTTGCGCTGGTGGGTTTCCCGCAGAGGTGCAGGCCTCATGCTCCACGTGAGAAAAGCCCCAAATGGCATTAGCTGCCGGTCCAGACGCTGGCCCCTCAGGTCTCTGGCCGGAGCCTTGGGCTCCAGGCAACTCAAAGCCCTCGGGGGTGGCACTCTGGGACTGCTGTAGGGAAAGGACGCCAAGAGCCCATGGAGGAGTTGGGGAGGGTGCAGGGGGGAAACGGAGGCGAGGACAGCGAGGGATCTAGGTGGAGGCGCTGGAGAGAGCATCTGGTGTCCCGGAATGCCTCGGAGGAGCCAGCGGGGGACAGTCGAGCCCCAGGGACCTGTGGAATGTGAAAAGGCGGGAAACCCCAGAGCAAGGCAGGCTGGGGAAGGGGGCGTTGGTGGCCAATTCAAAGGGACCTAGTGGCGTTTCTTGGGCGGTGAGCTCCCTTGGCACTGCTGAGGGCCCCTGATTGATCCACCCGGGGTTGATCCCACCCCCCGCTGCGAGGGAGGGCCACAAACCAAAGACACCGAACTGCCCGCCCACCCAACGGGGATCTTGGCGGTCCGGGGCCAGCTGTGCCCGGGAAAAGCCCACTCTCTCCACGGGACTCCGTCCAGGGTCTCTGCTTGGAAAGAGGCCAGGGGTGGCCCCCTCCATCTACCCACCCAAACCCTATTGACGTCAATGGGGCGGAGCCACCTCGCGCTCTCCAGAGTCTGAGCTGCTGGGTCCCCGCCCCTCGGCCAGCAGTCTGCAGCGTGCCTGTGTGCCTCTCCCCACCATGGCTTCGTCCGGCTCCTCCTCTCGTTTTGCCCTTGGTCCCTGGGGTCGGATCACGTCTCAGGGGATTTGCGGGTGGCCTGGGTAAGGGCTCTCGGCCAATGTGTCGAGCCCCCCTCCCGCCCGAGAACGGCGGGGACCCATCGGCCAGGCCTGGGGCCGAGGCGTCAGGTGTGCCCATAGTCGGAGGAAGTGGCATCGTTCATTCATCTTGCTCCTTTGGCACACACATGGCTTCTCCGTTCTCTTTTCTGGGAAGACAGTGTTGTTTCAGGGGGCGTGCTGCGGGGGGCGGGGGCCAGGGTTGGGGAGTGGTGGGAGCGGGTGCTGTGCTGGGATGAGCCCGTTTATCCTCATATCTTCCTGTGGGAATGGGAGTCAGGGAGCTCTGTGGCCTTGCTGCCTTCAGTGGCTTCCTCTGCACAGGGGCCTAGCGGCTTCTGCCTTCTGTCAGGCGTTTCGGGGTTTGGGCTTCGCTTTGGCAGCCTTGGCCTTTGCCTTGGCCGGGGCCTTGGCCTTGCGCTTGGTGTTGCCCTTGCCCTTGCCTTGGCATTGGGCTGGGCCTTGCCTTGCCCTTAAACTTGAACTTGACCTTGACCTTGACTTGAATTTGAACTTGAACTTTACCTTGACCCTGAACTTGACCTTGAACTTCAACTTGAACTTGACCTTGAACTTGACCTGGACTTTGGACTTGAACTTGACCTTGACCTTGACCTTGACCAACAACGGGAGACCTCGAGATTTGCTCAGAGCACCGGAGGTCCAGAGGCAGGGCCCTGTATCTCCCCTTCCCTTTGTGATCATTGCAAAGACATTCCTAGCTGATAGCGGGAGTGCCCATGAAGAAGCAAGCAGTGAGAGTGTGTTTGACACGACTGTGTGCCTTCCTGGCCTCAACTCCACAGGGGCCTTTCCTCTAGAAGTAGGCCCATGTCCCCTTGGGGAGGGTGTCATGCCTCTTTTCTCCTCACTGCCAAAGGGTGGAGCCAAGCTCGCTCTGTCAGAGGTACAAAAACAGCAATTGAATGGATTTTCAAGCTCTTGCTAGGCTGCACCCTTTCAGGGCCCACTTTACTGAAACAGGTGCTCTGTGGCCCCTGGTTGGGTATGCAGGTTCACAAACAGGGTGAGATCCTGTCCAAGCCAAGAATTTTCCTGAAAGACCTAGGCTCACTAGAGCTCTCCTCCAGAGCAAAGGGGATAGAGGAGATGTATGGAGGAGTCTTTGCCTTTCCCTGTGAGTGTGGGGCTACTCCCTACGGCCCAAGCTCAGGGATAACTGCCTCTAAGAAAGGAATGGCAAGAAGCGCTATTCTTGGAGGTTGGGACAGGGAGTTCGCAGCATGTGGGGAAAGAAAGACTTCTTCGGGGAAGAAGAGGCAACCACCGGGGGTGTGTTTGCAAGCCTCTATTTGGAAGGAACAGGTTTGCTTATACAACTCAAGACCTCCAGATCTGCTCAGAGGACTGAAGTTCCAGAGACAGGGCCATGTATCTCCCCTTCCCTTTGAGATCCTTGCAAAGACATTCCTAGCAGATCCTGGGAGTGCCCATGAAGAAGCAAGCAGCGGGAGTGTGCTTGACATCACTGGCTGCCTACCTGGGCTCAGCTCCTCAAGGGGCCTTTCTCTCCTGGTAGGCCCTATGTCCCCTTTGGGAGAGGGTTGTGCCCTCTTCCCTCCACACTGCCAAAGGGTGGAGGTGGAGCAAACTCGTTCTCTCCGAGGTTTAAAAAAAAAGACAAATTGGATGGATTTTTAAGCTCTTGCTATGCTGCACCCCTCCAGGACCCACTCAAGCAAAACAGGTGCCCTGTGGCCCCTAGGTCGGGTATGCAGGTTCACACACCGCGGTGTGATCCCGTCAAAGCCAAGAATTTTCCTGACAGACCTAGGCTCACTAGAGCTCTCTCCAGAGGAAAGGGGACAGAAAAGACGTGTGTGTGGAGGTGGCTCTGCTTTTCCAGGTCCCAATCTCAGGGATAACTGCCCCTAAGAAAGGAACTGCTGCTGCTGCTAAGTCGCTTCAGTCGTGTTCGACTCTGTGCGATGCCATAGACGGTAGCCCACTAGGCTCCCCGTCCCTGGGATTCTCCAGGCAAGAACAGTAAGTGGGTTGCCATTGCCTTCTCCAATGCATGAAAGTGAAAATGAAAGTGCAGTCGCTCAGTCGTGTCCGACCCTCAGCGACCCCACGGACTGCAGCCTACCAGGCTTCTCCGTCCATAGGATTTTCTGAAAGGAACTGCAAGAAGCGCTTTTCCAGGAGGCTGGGAAAGGGAGTTCGCAGGATGTGGGGAAAGAGAGCCTCCTTCGGGAAAGAATAGGCGGCCACTTGTTTTGTGTTGCAAACCTCTATTTGGAAGGAACAGGTTAGCTTATACAAAGGGAGACCTCCAGATCTGCTCAGAGGACCAAAGTTGCAGAGGCAGGTCGGTGTATTTTCCCTTCACTTTGCGATCCTTGCAAAGACATTCCTTGCTGATAGATGATTCAGCAAGGGCCTTTGAGACTGTTGTTTTCTTTCCTAGGTTCAAAGATTCCTTCAGTTCCTAATATAGATATCCTAGAAATTATCTGACATCCGTGAAAATCTGATATGTCCTGGTCAAATGCTGTCAGTTATAATTCCAGTTATCATATTAAAGCATTTCAAGTCGCAGCAGTGACCAGATTACATTGTCAATTTCTATTTAATCAGGTTTTAACCATGTCCTCTATGGTTTCACACTGATGCCTTTGCAGAAATACTGCTACTTCAAGATATATGGAATATACTTTTTTCTAAGCTTACGATAATTTGTTTGTTTGTTTTGTTTGTCTTCTGGTAAGCTGGTACCAGATGGAATTTAGTCTCCTCTCTAGGTTAAGAGAACAAAGTTTTCTTAGAATGCAATTTTTGATAACAGACTATGAGTTTTCTTTACCTTTCATTGATTTATAATTGTTTTCATCATCTGTTTTTTTACTTCAGTAAAGTAAATAAGCCTTATTTAAGATTTTGGTACATGTAGGATGGACTAAGCTTTCCCCACTCTTGCAAGTTCTCTTAACCCTTCAGATTCTTCTCTCGGGACAAGATCTCACTTTCCTCCAGAGGGACAATCCAAGCTTTTCATTAGTTGATCTGCCCCTGACATCAGAGTCAATTTGAGCACGAGTTGGCCTATAATTTAGGCATGAAACTATGACTACATAAAGAAAAGGTGACTTTATGATTCAGGGATGGCCATGATATGCTTGCACTTCAGAGAAAATGGGTTAAAATGATTTTTTTTTTCCTTCAAAACTGAACAGCCAGTTTTTTTCAGCATATGCAATTGAAAACATCTATTCATTAGGTCAGTTCATTTCCAATCCAAAGAAGAAAGGCAATGACAAAGAATATTCAAGCTGCTGCACAATTGCACTCATCCACACGCTAGTAAAGTAATGCTCAAAAATTCTCCAAGTTCACATGAACTGTGAACTTCCAAATGTTAAAGAGGGATTTAAAAAATGCAGAGAAACCAGAGATCAAACTGCCAACATCCACTGGATCATTCAAAAGCAAGAGAGTTCCAGAAAAAAAAAAAACATCTATTTCTGCTTTATTGACTATGGCCAA
>NW_017196516.1:0-8466 GCF_001704415.2 Capra hircus
CTCAGGTTCCGGTACCGACTCCACACAAGTCTTAGGCCCCGGATCGACGGGAGAGGAATCCCGAGAGGACCCGAGCAACTCGCGAGGGGACTGGCCTTTCCTGAGGCCATCAGAGCGGGTCCCTGAGGTCCCCGTCGTAAGTCGAGAGCCACCTGCCGCCACTCGAGAAAATTCAGGAGGTTCTCCCCTCCAGGCCAGATGAGGCCATTTCCCCTGAGGCGTCTCGTGCTAATCACATCCAACATCTGGAACTTCCAAGGGATCCTTACCACCCTGCTGCAACTCAAGAAGTTCCCCGACTTACCGTCTCCATCGAGAGGAAGCACGAGAGTTCTGCCCCACATCGAGAGAGCCCCGTGTCCGCCTCTATCTCGAGAGGAGGGATCCTTTCCCTGCTTGATCAGGAAAGAATTCCCGGCGTTCCCGTCGCATCTCAAGAGGAGGCGCTCTCCACAGGAAAGGCGAGAGGAATTCCAGGGTGGTGCCACCATTCCAAGAGTCCCCCAGATATATTCAGTCCATTCCAGGGAAACCTGTTTTCCCTGCACTGCCTCGACTTTCAAGCCGAGGATCGACTCACACCAAGGTGGCACGTAGGATAGCCCTGTAGGAAGGCCTCGTGGGAAAGCCTCGTGGGAAAGCCTCGAGGGAAAGCCACATCCCTTGATCCATGCGAAGGGAAGCGTGACACTGCTGCTACAGCTCGAGAGGAAAGCACACGTGCAGGCCCCCCACTCGAGACGAGGACTGACTCCCCTGGGGAGACTCAGAAGTACCCCAAGATCCATGTCAGCACTGGAGAGGAATTCTCAGGTCCCGGCACCGACGCCACACAAGGTCTTAAGCCAGCGTGACACTGCTGCTACAGCTCGAGAGGAAAGCACACGTGCAGGCCCCCACTCGAGAAGAGGACTGACTCCCTGGGGAGACTCAGAAGTACCCGAAGTTCCATGTCAGCACTGGAGAGGAATCCTCAGGTTCCGGCACCGACTCCACACAATGTTTTAGACCCCGACTTCGACGGGAGAGGAATCCCGAGAGGCCCCGATCAACTCGCATGGGGACTGGCCTTTCCTGAGGCCACCAGAGCGGGTCCCTGAGGTCCCCGTCGTAAGGCGAGAGCACATGCCGCAATCTCGAGAAAATCCAGGAGGTTCTCCCCTCCAGGCGAGATGAGGCCCATTTCCGCTGAGGCGTCTCCAGGCTATTCACACCTAACCTCTGGAACTTCCAAAGGGTCCTTCACACCCTTGCTGCAACTCAAGAAGTTCCCGACATACCCGTCCCACTCGAGAGGATCATGAGAGTTCCGCCCACATAAAGAGGAGCTCCGTTTCCGCCACCTAGCTCGAGAGGAGGGATCCTTTCCCTGCGTGGTCGGGAAAGAATTCCCGGAGTTCCCGTCCCATCTCAAGAGGAGGTGATCTCCACAAAAAAAAGGCGAGAGGAACTCCAGGGCCGTGCCACCATTCCAGAGTCCCCCAGATGTCTCAGTCCATTCCAGGGAAACCTGTTTTCCCTGCACTGCCTCGACTTTCAAGCCGAGGATCGACTCACACCATGGTGGCACGTGGGACAGCCCTGTGGGAAAGCCTCTTGGGAAAGCCTCCTGGGAAAGCCTCCTGGGAAAGCCTCAATGGAAAGCCACAGATCCCTTGATCCACGCGAAGGGAAGTGCCACACAGCTGCCACAGCTCGGGAGGAAAGCGCACGTGCATACACCTCTCGAGACGAGGACTGACTCCCCTGGGGAGACTCCAGAAGTACCCAAGATCCATGTCAGCACTGGCGAGGAATCCTCAGGTTCCGGCACCGACTTCACACTAGGTCTTAGGCCCGGCATCGACGGGAGAGGAATCCCGAGAGGCCCCGAGCAACTCGCATGTGGACTGGCCTTTCCTGAGGCCACCAGAGCTGGTCCCTGAGGTCCCCGTCGTAAGTTGAGAGGACCTGCCGCAACTCGAGAAAATCCAGTAGGTTCTCCCCTCCAGGCGAGATTAGGCCCATTTCCACTTAGGCGTCTCGAGGCTAATCACATCTAACATCTGCAACTTCCAAAGGGTCCTTCACACACTTGCTGCAACTCAAGAAATTCCCCGACATACCCGTCTCCACTCGAGAGGAAGAACGAGAGTCCCGCCCACATCCAGAGGAGCCCCGTTTCCGCCTCCTAGCTCGAGAGGAGGGTTCCTTTCCCTGCGTGTTCGGGAAAGAATTTCCGGCGTTCCCGTCGCATTTCAAGCGGAGGCGCAATCCAAAGGAAAGGCGAGAGGAACTCCAGGGTCGTGCCACCATTCCCAGAGTCCCCCAGATGTCTCAGTCCATTCCAGGGAACCATGTTTTCCCTGCACTGCCTCGACTTCCAAGCCGAGGATCGACTCACACCACCGTGGCACGTGGGACAGCCCTGCGGGACAGCCCTGTGGGAAAGCCTCGTGGGAAAGCCTCGAGGAAAAGCCACAGATCCCTTTATCCACGCGAAGGGAAGCGCGACACTGCTGCTACAGCTCGGAAAGAAACAGCACGTTCATGCCCCCACTGGAGACGAGGACCGACTCCATTGATGAAACTTCAGGTTCCGGCACCGACTCCACACAAGGTCTTAGGCCCCAACATCGATGGGAGAGGAATCCTAAGATGCCCCCGAGCAACTCGCATGGGGACTGGCCTTTCCTGAGGCCAACAGAGCGGGTTCCTGAGGTCCCCGTCGTAAGTCGAGAGCACCTGTCACAACTCGAGAAAATCCAGGAGGTTCTCCCCTCCAGGCGAGAGGAGGCCCATTTCCACTGAGGCGTCTCCAGGCAAATCACACATAAACTCTGGACCTTCCAAAGGGTCCTTCACACCCTTGCTGCAACTCAAGAAGTTCCCCGACATACTCATCTCCACTTGAGAGGAAGCACGAGAGTCCCGACCACATCCAGAGGAGCCCGGTTTCTGCCTCTAGCTCCAGAAGTGGGATCCTTTCCCTGCGTGGTCGGGAAAGAATTCCCTGCGTTCCCATCGCATCTCAAGAGGAGGCGCTCTCCGCAGGAAAGGCGAGAGGAACTCCAGGGTCGTGCCACCATTCCCAGAGTCCCCCAGATGACTCAGTCCATTCCAGGGAAACCTGTTTTCCCTCCACTGCCTCGACTTTCAAAGCCGAGGATCGACTCACACCACGGTGGCACGTGGGACAGCCATGTAGGAAAGCCTCGTGGAAAAGCCTGGTGGGAAAGCCTCGGAGGGAAATCCCCTGATCCCTTGATCCTCGCGAAGGGAAGCGCGACACTGCTGCTACAGCTCGGGGAGGAAAGCGCACGTGCATTCCACCACTCGAGACGAGGACTGACTCCCCTGGGGAGACTCCAGAAGTACCCAAGATCCAAGTCAGCACTGGAGAGGAATCCTCAGGTTCCGGCACTGACTCCACACAAGGTCTTAGGCCCTAGCATCGACGGGACGGGAATCCCGAGTGCCCCCAAGAAACTCGCATGGGGACTGGCCTTTCCTGAGGACACCAGAGCGGGTCCCTGAGGTCCCCGTAGGAAGTTGAGAGCACCTGCCGCAGCTCGAAAAAATGCAGGAGGTTCTCCCCACCAGGCGAGATGAGGCCCCATTTCCGCTTGAGGCGCCTCCGAGGCTAATCACATCTAACCTCTGGAACTTTCAAAGGGGTCCTTCACACCGTTGCTTGCAACTCAAGAAGTTCCACGACATACCGTCTCCACTCGAAAGGAAGCACGAGAGTTCTGCCCACATCCAGAGGAGCCCCGTTTCTGCCTCCTAGCTCGAGAGGAGGGATCCTTTCCCTGCGTGGATGGGGAAAGAATTCCCGGCGTTCCCATCGCAACGCAAGAGGAGGCGCTCTCCACAGGAAAGGCCGAGAGGAACTCCAGGGACGTGCCACCATTCCCAGAGTCCCCCAGATGTCTCAATCCATTCCAGGGAAACCTGTTTTCCCTGCACTACCTCGACTTTCAAGCCGAGGATCGACTCACACCACGGTGGCACGTGGACTGCCCTGTGGGAACGCCTCGTGGGAAAGCCTCGTGGGAAAGCCTCGAGGGAAAGCCACAGATCCCTTGATCCACGCGAAGGGAAGCGTGACACTGCTGGTACAGGCTCGGGAGGAAAGCGTACGTGCATGCCCCCTCTCGACACGAGGACTGACTCCCCTGTGGAGACTCCAGAAGTACCCCAAGATCCATGTGAGAACTGGAGAGGAATCCTCATGTTCCGGCACTGACTCCACACAAGGTCTTAGGCCCCGGCATCAAGGGGAGAGTAATCCCGAGAGGCCCCGAGGCAACTCGCATGTGGCACTGGCCTTTCCTGAGGCCACCAGAGCGGGTCCCTGAGGTCCCCGTCATAAGTCGAGAGCACCTGCCGCAACCTCGAGCAACTCCAGGAGGTTCTCCCCTCCAGCGAGATGAGGCCCATTTCGGATGAGGCGTGTCGAGGCTAATCACACCTAAACTCTGGAACTTAAAAGGGTCCTTCACACCCTTGCTGCAACTCAAGAAGATCCCCGACATACCCGTCTCCAGTCGACAGGAAGCACGAGAGTCACGCCCACATCCTGAGGAGTCCCGTTTCCGCCTCCTAGCTCGCAGAGGAGGGATCCTTTCCCTGCGTGCTCTGGAAAGAATTCCCGGCGTTCCCGTCGCATCTCAAGAGGAGGCCCTCTCCACAGGAATGGCGAGAGGAACTCCAGGGTCGTGCCACCATTCCCAGAGTCCCCCAGATGTCTCAGTCCATTCCAGGGAAACCTGTTTTCCCTGCACTGCCTCGACTTTCAAGCCGAGGATCGACTCACACCACGGTGGCACGTGGGACAGCCCTGTGGGAAAGCCTCGTGGGAAAGCCACGAGGGAAAGCCACAAATCCCTTGAGCCACGTGAAGGGAAGCGTGACACTGCTGATACAGCTCGGGAGGAAAGCGCACGTGCATGCCCCACTCGAGACGAGGACTGACGCCCCTGGGGAGACTCCAGAAGTACCCCAAGATCCATGTTGGCACTGGAGAGGAATGCTCAGGTTCCGCACCGACTCCACACAAGGTCTTAGGCCCCGGCATCAACGGGAGAGGAATCCCGAGAGCCCCCGAGCAACTCGCCATGGGGACTGGCCTTTCCTGAGGCCACCAGAGCGGGTCCCTGAGGTCCCCGTCTAAGTCGAGAGCACCTGCCGCAGCTCGAGAAAATCCAGGAGGTTCTCCCATCCAGGCGAGATGAGGCCGCATTTCCGCTGAGGCGTCTCGAGGTTAATCACACCTAAATTCTGGAACTTCTAAACGGTTCTTCACACCCTTGCTGCAACTCAAGAAGTTCCCCGACATACCCGTCTCCACTCGAGAGGAAGCACGAGAGTCCGCCCACATCCTGAGGAGCCCGGTTTCCGCCTCCTAGCCCGAGAGGAGGGATCCTTTCCCTGCGTGGTCGGGAAAGAATTCCCCGCGTTCCCGTCCCATCTCAAGAGGAGGCGCTCTCCACAGGAAAGGCGAGAGGAACTCCAGGGTTGTGTCACCATTCCCAGAGTCCCCCAGATGTCTCAGTCCATTCCAGGGAATCCTGTTTTCCCTGCACTGCCTCGGCTTTCAAGCCGAGGATCGACTCACACCACGGTGGCACGTGGGACAGCCCTGTGGGAAAGCCTCGTGGGAAAACCTCGTGGGAAAGCCTCGATGGAAAGCCACAGATCCCTTGATCCACGCGAAGGGAAGGGTGACACTGCTGCTACAGCTCGGGAGGAAAGCGTACGTGCATGCCCCCTCTCAAGACGAGGACTGACTCCCCTGGGGAGACTCCAGAAGTACCCCAAGATCCATGTCAGCACTGGAGAGGAATCCTCATGTTCCGGCACTGACTCCACACAAGGTCTTAGGCCCGGGCATCAACGGGAGAGGAATCCCGAGAGGCCCCTGAGCAACTTGCATGGGCACTGGTCTTTCCTGAGGCCACCAGAGCGGGTCCCTGAGGTCCCCGTCATAAGTCGAGAGCACCTGCCGCAACTCGAGATAATCCAGGAGGTTCTCCCCTCCAGGCGAGATGAGGCCCATTTCGGCTGAGGCGTGTCGAGGCTAATCACACCTAAACTCTGGAACTTACAAAGGGTCCTTCACACCCTTGCTGCAACTCAAGAAGATCCCCGACATACCCGTGTCCACCTGAGAGGAAGCACGAGAGTCCTGCCCACATCCAGAGGAGTCCCATTTCCGCCTCCTAGCTCGAGAGAAGGGATCCTTTCCCTGCGTGGTAGGGAAAGAATTCCCGGCGTTTCCGTCGCATCTCAAGAGGAGGCGCCCTCCACAGGAAAGGCGAGAGGAACTCCATGGTCGTGCCACCATTCCCAGAATCCCCCAGATGTCTCAGTCCATTCCAGGGAAACATGTTTTCCCTGCACTGCCTCGACTTTCAAGCCGAGGATCGACTCACACCACGGTGGCACGTGGGACAGCCCTGTGGGAAAGCCTCGTGGGAAAGCCTGGTGGGAAAGCTCGAGGGAAAGCCACAGATCCTTGATCCACGCGAAGGGAAGCGTGACACTGCTGATACAGCTCGGGAGGAAAGCGCACGTGCATGCCCCCACTCGAGACGAGGACTGACGCCCTGGGGAGACTCCAGAAGCACCCCAAGATCCATGTCATCACTGGAGAGGAATCCTCAGGTTCCGGCACCGACTCCACACAAGGTCTTAGGCCCCGGCATCAACGGGAGAGGAATCCCGAGAGGCCCCGAGCAACTCGCATGGGACTGGCCTTTCCTGAGGCCACCAGAGCGGGTCCCTGAGGTCCCCGTCTAAGTCGAGAGCACCTGCCGAAACTCGAGAAAATCCAGGAGGTTCTCCCCTCCAGGAGAGTTGAGGCCCATTTCCGCTGAGGCGTCTCAAGGCTAATCACACCTAACCTCTGGAACTTCCAAAGGGTCCTTCACAACCTTGCTGCAACTTAGGAATTTCCCCTACATAACCGTCTCCACTCGAGAGGAAGCACGAATGTCCCGCCCACATCCAGAGGAGCCCCGTTTCGCCTCCTAGCTCGAGAGGAGCCATCCTTTCCCTGCGTGTTCGGGAAAGAATTCCCGGCGTTCCGTCGGCATCTCAAGAGGAGGCACTCTCCACAGGGAAAGGCCGAGGGGAACTCCAGGGTCGGGCCACCATTCCCCAGAGTCCTCCAGATGTCTAAGTCCATTCAAGGGAAACCTGTTTTCCCTGCACTGTTTCGACTTTCAAGCAGAGGATCGACCTCACACAACGGTGGCACGTGGGGACAGTCCTTCGGGAAAGCCTCGTGGGAAAGCCTCGAGGGAAAGCCACAGATCCCTTGATCCACACGAAGGGATGCGTGACACTGCTGCTGCTGCTCGGGAGGGAAAGCGCACGTGCATGCCCCCCACTCGAGACGAGGACTTACTCCCCTGGGGAGACTCCAGAAGTACCCCAAGATATCCATGTCAGCAACTGGAGAGGAATCCTCCAGGTTCCGACACCGACTTCCACACAAGATCTTAGGCCCGGCATCGACGGAGAAGGAATCCCGAGAGGCCCCGAGCAACTCGCAAGCGGACTGCCCTTTCCTGAGGCCACCAGAGCTGGTCCCTGAGGTACCCCGTCGTACGTCAAGAGCACCTGCCGCAACTCGAGGAAATCCAGGAGGTTCTCCCCTCCAGGCGAGATGAGGCCCATTTCCCTGAGGCGTATCGAGGCTAATCACACCTAAACTCTGGAACTTCCAAAGGGTCTTCACACCCTTGCTGCAACTCAAGAAGTTCCCCAACATACCCATCTCCACTCGAGAGGAAGCACGAGAGTCCCGCCCTAATCCAGAGGAGCCCCGTTTCCGCCTCATAGCTCGAGAGGAGGGATCGCACCCTGCGTGGTCGGGAAAGAATTCCCGGCGTTCCCGTCGCATCTCAAGAGAGGCCTCTCCACCGGAAAGGCGAGAGGAACTCCAGGGTCGTGCCCACCATTCCAGAGTCCTAGATGTCTAAGTCCATTGAAGGGAAACCTGTTTTCCGTGCACTGTTCGACTTTCAAGCCGAGGATCGACTCACACCACGGTGCCCACGTGGGACAGCCCTGTGGGAAAGCCTCGTGGGAAAGAAAAATCCTCGTGGAAAGCCTCGAGGGAAAGCCTAGAATCCCTTGATCCACGCGAAGGGAAGCGTGACACTGCTGCTACAGCTCGGGAGGAAAACGCACGTGCATGCCCCTTCGAGACGAGGACTGACTCCCCTCTAGAGACTCCAGAAGTACCCCAAGATCCATGTCAGCACTGGAGAGGAAGCACTGAAGAGGAATCCTCAGGTTCCCGCACTGACTCACACAAGGTCTTAGGCCCCGGCATCGACAGGAGCGGAATCCCGAGAGGCCCTAGAGCAACTCGGCATGGGGACTGGCCTTTCCTGAGGCCACCAGAGCGGGTCCTGAGGTCCCGTCGTAAGTCGAGAGCCTGCCGCAACTCGAGAAAAATCGCAGGAGGTTCTC
>NW_017196517.1:0-8465 GCF_001704415.2 Capra hircus
GCTCTCCGCCTTTCCTGTGGAGAGCGCTCCTCCCTTGAGATGCGACGGGAACGCCGGGAATTCTTTCCTGATCAAGCAGGGAAAGGATCCCTCCTCTCGAGATAGGAGGCGGACACGGGGCTCCTCTGGATGTGGGCAGAACTCTCGTGCTTCCTCTCCGAGTGGAGACGGGTATGTCGGGGAACTTCTTGAGTTGCAGCAAGGGTGTGAAGGACCCTTTGGAAGTTCCAGAGGTTAGGTGTGAATAGCCTCGAGACGCCTCAGCCGGAAATGGGCCTCATCTCGCCTGGAGGGGAGAACCTCCTGGATTTTCTCGAGTTGCGGCAGGTGCTCTCGACTTACGACGGGGGGGACCTCAGGGACCCGCTCTGGTGGCCTCAGGAAAGGCCAGTCCCATTCGAGTTGCTCGGGGTCCCCTCGGGATTCTCTCCCGTCGATGCCGGGCCTAAGACCTTGTGTGTAGTCGGTGCCAGAACCTGAGGATTCCTCTCCAGTGCCGACATGAATATTGGGGTACTTCTGGAGTTTCCTCAATGGAGTCGGTCCTCGTCTCCAGTGGGGGCATGAACGTGCTGTTTCCTTCCGAGCTGTAGCAGCAGTGTCGCGCTTCCCTTCACGTGGGTCAAGGGATCTGTGGCTTTCCTCGAGGCTTTTCCCACGAGGCTTTCCCACAGGGCCGTCCCGCAGGGCTGTCCCACGTGCCACGGGGGTGTGAGTCGATCCTCGGCTTGAAAGTCGAGGCAGTGCAGGGAAAACAGGTTTCCTGGAACGGACTGAGACATCTGGGGGACTCTGGGAATGGTGGCACGACCCTGGAGTTCCTCTCGCCTTTCCCTTGGATTGCGCGTCCGATTGAAATGCGACGGGAACGCCGGAAATTCTTTCCGACCACGCAGGGAAAGGATCCCTCCTCTCGAGCTAGGAGGCGGAAACGGTGGCTCCTCTGGGATGTGGGCGGGACTCTCGTGCTTCCTCTCGAGTGGAGACGGGTATGTCAGGGAACTTCTTGAGTTGCAGCAAGGTGTGAAGGACCCGTTTGGAAGTTCCAGAGGTTAGGTGTGATTAGTCTCGAAGACGCCTCAGCGGAAATGGGGCCTCATCTAGCCTGGAGGGTAGAACCTCCTGGATTTTCTCGAGGTGCGGCAGGTGCTCTTGACCTACCTCGGGGACCTCAGGGACCCGCTCTGGTGGCCTCAGGAAAGGCCAGTCCACATGCGAGTTGCTCGGGGGCCTCTCGGGATTCCTCTCCCGTCGATGCCGGGCCTAAGACCTAGTGTGAAGTCGGTTCCAGAACCTGAGGATTCCTCTCCAGTGCTGACATGGATCTTGGGGTACTTCTGGAGTCACCCCAGGGAGTCAGTCCTCGTCTCGAGAGGGGTATGCACGTGCGCTTTCCTCCCTAGCTGTGGCAGCTGTTTGGCACTTCCCTTCGCGGTGATCAAGGATCTGTGGCTTTCCATTGAGGGCTTTCCCAGGAGCTTTCCCACGAGGCTTTCCCACGAGGCTATCCCTCGAGGCTTTCCCACAGGGCTGTCCCACGTACCACCATGGTGTGAGTTGATCCTCAGCTTGAAAGTCGAGGCAGTGCAGGGAAAATAGGATTTCCTGGAATTGACTGAGACATCTGGGGGACTCTGGGAATGGTGGCATGACAGGGAGTTCCTCTCGCCTTTCCTGTGGAGAGTGACTCCCGAGAATTCTTTCGTTATCACGCTGGGAAAGGATCCCTCCTCTCGAGCTATGAGACGGAAACGGGGCTCCTCTGGATGTGGGCGGGACTCTCGTGCCTCCTCTCGAGTGGAGACGGGTATGTGGGGGAACTTCTTGAGTTGCAGCAAGGGTGTGAAGGACTCTTTGGAAATTCCAGAGCTTAAGTGTGATTAGCCTCGAGACGCCCCAGCGGAAATCGGCCCATCTCTCCTGGAAGGGACAACCACCTGGATTTTCTCAAGTTGCCGCAGGTGCTCTCGACCTATGACGGGGACCTCAGGGAACCGCTCTGTTGGCCTGAGGAAATGCCAGTACCCATGCGAGTTGCACGGTGGCCTCTCAGGATTCCTCTCCCGTCGATGACGGGTCCTAAGACCTTGTTTGGAGTCGGTGCCAGAACCAGAGGATTCCTCTCCAGTGCTGATATGGATCTTGGGGTACTTCTGGAGTCTCCCCACGGGAGTCAGTCCTCGTCTCGAGTGGGGGCATGCACGTGTGCTTTACTCCCGAGCTGTAGCAGCAGTGTCACTCTTCCCTTCGCCTGGTTCAAGGGATCTGTGGCTTTCCCTCGAGGCTTTCCCATGAGACTTTCCCACGAGGCTTTCCCACAGGGCTGTCCCACGTGCCACCGTGGTGAAAGTCGACCCTGGGCTTGAAAGTCGAGGCAGTGCAGGGAAAACAGGTTTCCCTGGAATGGACTGAGACATCTGGGGGACTCTGGGAATGGTGTCACGACCCTGGACTCGTGGGAAAGACTTGTGGGAAAGCCTCGTGGGAAAGCCTTGTGGGAAAGCCTCGTGGGAAAGCCACAGATCCCTTGATCCACGCCAAGGAAAGCGTGACACTGCTGTTACAGCTCGGGAGGAAAGAGCACGTGCATGCCCCCACTCGAGACGAGGACTGACTCCCCTGGGGAGACTCCAGAAGTACCCAAGTTCCATGTCAGCACTGGAGAGTAATCCTCAGGTTCCGGCACCGAATCCACACAAGCTCTTAATCCACAGCATCTACAGGAGAGGAATCCCGAGATGCCCCCGAGCAACTCGCATGGGGACTGGCCTTTCCTGAGGCCACCAGAGCGAGTCCATGAGGTCCACGTCGTAAGTCAAGAGCACATGCCGCAACGCGAGAAAATCCAGGAGGTTCTCCCCTGCAGGCGAGATGAGGCCCATTCGTGCTGAGGCGTCTCGAGGCTAATCAGAGCTAACCTCTGGAACATCCAAAGGGTCCTTCACACCCTTGCTGCAACTCAAGAAGTTCCCCGACATACCCGTCTCCACTCGAGAGGAAGCACGAGAGTCCCGCCCACATCCAGAGGAGCCCCGTTTCCGCCTCCTAGCTCGAGAGGTGGGATCCTTTCACTGCGAGGTCTGGAAAGAATTCCCGGCGTTACCGTCGCATCTCAAGAGGAGGCGCTCTCCACAAGAAAGGCGAGAGGAACTCCAGGGTCGTGCCACCATTCGCAGAGTCCCCCAGATGTCTCAGTACATTCCAGGGCAACCTGTTTCTCCTGCACTGCCTCGACCTTCAAGATGAGGATCGACTCACACCACGGTGGCACGTGGGACAACCCTGTGGGAAAGCCTCGTGAAAAGCCTCGTGGGAAAGCCTCGAGGGAAAGCCACAGATACCTTGATCCACGCGAAGGGAAGTGTGACACTGCTGCTACAGTTGGAGAGGAAAGCGCCCGTGCATGCCCCCACTCGAGACGAGGACTGACTCCCCTGGGAAGACTCCAGAAGTAACTCAAGATCCATGTCAGCACTGGAGAGGAATCCTCAGGTTCCGGCACCGAGTCCACACAAGGTCTTAGGCCCCGGCATCGACGGGAGAGGAATCCTGAGAGGCCCCCGAGCTACTCGCATGGGCCCTGGCCTTCCCTGAGGCCAGCACAGCAGGTCCCTGAGGTCCCCGTCGTAAGTCGAGAGCACCTGCTGCAACTCGAGAAAATCCAGGAGGTTCTCCCCTCCAGTCGAGATGAGGCCCATTTCCGCTGAGGCGTCTCGAGGCTAATCACACCTAACCTCTGGAACTTTCAAAGGGTCCTTCACACCCTTGCTGGCAACTCAAGAAGTTCCCCGACATACCCGTCTCCACTCGACAGGAAGCACGAGAGACCCGCCCTCATCCAGAGGAGCCCCGTTTCCGCCTCCTAGCTCGAGAGAAGGCATCCTTTCACTGCGTGTTCGGGAAAGAATTCCCGGCGTTCCCGTCGCAACTCATGAGCAGGCGCTCTCCACAGGAAAGGCGAGAGGAACTCCAGGGTCGTGCCACCATTCCCCGAGTCCCCCAGATGTCTCAGTCCATTCCAGGGAAACCTGTTTTCCCTGCACTGCCTCGACTTTCAAGCCGAGGATCGACTCACACCACGGTGGCACGTGGGACAGCCATGTGGGAAAGCCTCATGGGAAAGCCTCGTGGGAAAGCCTCGAAGGAAAGCCACTGATCTCTTGATCCACGCGAATGGAAGCGTGACACTGCTGCTGCAGCTCGGGTGGAAAAGGCACGTGCAAGCCCCGACTCGAGACAAGGACCGACTCCCCTGGGGAGACTCCAGAAGTACCCCAAGGTTCATGTCAGTACTGGAGAGGAAGCCTCAGGAGCAGGCACCGACTCCACACAAGGTCCTAGGCCCCGGCATCGACTGGACAGGAATCCCGTGATGCCCCGGAGAAACTCGCATGGGGAATGGCCTTTCCTGAGGCCACCAGAATGCGTCCCTGAGGTCCCCGTCTTAAGTCGAGAGCACCTGCCGCATCTCGAGAAAATCCAGGAGGTTCCCCCTCCAGGCGAGATGAGGCCCATTTCTGTTGAGGCGTCTCGAGGCTAATAACACCGAGCCTCTAGAACTTCCAAAGGGTCCTTCACACCCTTGCTGCAACTCAAGAAGTTTCCCGACATACCCGTCTCCACTGGGAAAGGAAGCACGAGAGTCCCGCCCACATCCAGAGGAACCCCGTTTCCGCCTCATACCTCGATAGGAGGGATCCTTTCCCTGCGTGGTCGGGAAAGAATTCCCGGCGTTCCCGTCGCATCTCAAGGAGGATGCACTCTCCACAGGAAAGGCGAGAGGAACTCCAGGGTCGTGCCACCATTCCCAGAGTCCCCCAGATGACTCAGTCCATTCCAGGGAACCTGTTTTCCCTGCACTGCCTCGAATTTCAAGCCGAGGATCGACTCACAACACGGTGGCACGTCGGACAGCCGTGTGGGAAAGCCTCGAGGGAAAGCCACAGATCATTTGATCCACGCGAAGGGAAGAGTGACACTGCTGCTACAGCTCAGGAGGAAAGCGCACCTGTATGCCCCCACTCGAGACGTGGACTGACTCACCTGGGGAGACTCCAGAAGTACCCCAAGATCCATGACAGCACTGGAGAGGAATCCTCAGGTTCCGGTACTGACTGCCACACAAGGTGTTAGTCCCCGGCATCGAAGGAGAGGAATCCCGAGAGGCCCCGAGCAACTCGCATGGGGACTGGCCTTTCCTGAGGCCACCAGAGCGGGTCCCCCCATCGTAAGTCGAGAGCACTTCCAAAACTCGAGAAAATCCAGGAAATCTACCGTCCATGCGAGATGAGGCCATTTCCACTGAGGCGTCCGAGGCTAATCACAACTAACCTGTGGAACTTCCAAAGGGTCCTTCACACCCTTGCTGCAACTCAAGAAGTTCCCCGATATACCCGTCTCCGCTCGAGAGGAAGCACGAGAGTCCCGCCCATATCCAGAGGAGCCCCGATTCCGCCTCCTAGCTCGAGAGGAGGGATCCTTTCCCTGCGTGGTTTGGAAAGAATTCCCGGCGTTCCCGTCGGCATCTCAAGAGGAGGCGATCTCCCCAGGAAAGGCAAGAAGAACTCCAGGGTCCTGCCACCATTCCCAGAGTCCCCCAGATGTCTCAGTCCATTCCAGGGAAACCTGTTTTCCCTGCACTGCCCTGACTTTCAAGCCGAGGATCAACTCACACAACGGTGGCACGTGGGACAGCCCTGTGGGAAAGCCTCGTGGAAAGCCTCTAGGGTAAGCCTCGAGGGAACGCCACAGATCCCTTGATCCACGCGAAGGGAAGCGCGACACTGTTGCTACAGCTCGGAAGGAAAGCGCACGTGCATGCCCCCACTCGAGACGAGGACTGACTCCCCTGGGTGACTCCAGAACTACCCCAAGATCCATCTCAGCACTGGAGCCGATGCTCAGGTTCCGGCACCAACTCCACACCAAGATCTTAGGCCCCGGCATCGACGGGAGAGGAATCCCGAGAGGCCCCCGAGCAACTCGCATGGGGACTGGCCTTTCCTGAGGCCATCAGAGCGGGTCCCTGGAGGTCCCCGTCGAAAGTCGAGAACCCCTCCGCAACTCGAGAAAATCGAGGAGGTTCTCCCCTCCAGGCGAGATTGGGCCCATTTGTGCTGAGGCGTCTCGTGGCTAATCACACCTAACATCTTGGAACTTCCAAAGGGTCCTTCACACCCTTGCCTGCAACTCAAGAAGTTCCCCCGACATACCCGTCTCCACTCGAGAGGAAGCACGAGAGTTCCGCCAATATCCAGAGGAGACCCGTTTCCGCCTCCTAGCTCGAGAGGAGGGATCCTTTCCCTGCGTGGTGGGGAAAGAATTTCCCCGCGTTCCGTCGCATCTCAAGAGAAGGCGCTCTCCACAGGAAAAGGCGAGAGGAACTCCAGGATCGTGCCACCATTCCCAGAGTCCCCCCAGATGTCTCAGTCCATTCCAGGGAAACCTGTTTTCCCTGCACTGCCTCGACTTTCAAGCCGAGGATCGACTTACACACTGTGGCACGTGGGACAGCCCTGTGGGAAAGCTCGTGGGAAAGCCTCGTGTCGTGGAAAGCCTCGTGGGAAAGCTCGTGGGAAACCTCAAGCGAAAGCCACAGATAATTGTTCCATGCGAAGGGAAGCGTGACACTTCTGCTATAGCTCGGGAGGAAAGCGCACGTGCATGCCCCCACGCGCGACGAGGACTGACTCCCCTGGGGAGACTCCAGAAGTACCCCAGGATCCATGTCGGCACGGGAGAGGAATCCTCAGGTTCCAGCACCGACTCCACAAGGTCTTATGCCCCGGCATCGACGGTGCGGAATCCCGGAGGCCCCCGAGCAACTCGCATGGGGACTGGCCTTTCCTGAGGCCACCAGAGCGGTCCCGGATGTCCCCGTCGTAAGTCGAGAGCACCTGCCGCAACTCGAGAAAATACAGGAGGTTCTCCCCTCCAGGCGAGATGAGGCCCATTTCCGCTGAGGCGTCTCGAGCTAATCACACCTAAAATCTGGAACTTCCAAAGGGTCCTTCACACCCTTGCTGCAACTCAAGAAGTTCCCCGACATACCGTCTCCACTCGAGAGGAAGCACGAGAGTCCCGCCCACATCCAGAGGAGCCCCGTTTCCGCCTCCTAGCTCGAGAGGAGGGATCCTTTCCCTGCGTGGTGGGAAAGAATTCCCGGCGTTCCGTCGCATCTCAAGAGGAGGCGCTCTCCACAGGAAAGGCGAGAGGAACTCCAGGGTCGTGCCACCATTCCCAGAGTCCCCCAGATATCTCAGTCCATTCCAGGGAAACCTGTTTCCTGCACTGCCTGACTTTCAAGCCGAGGATCGACTCACACACGGTGGCACGTGGGACAGCCTGTGGAAAGCTCGTGGGAAAGCCTCGGGGAAAGCACAGATCCCTTGATCCACGCGAAGGGAAGCACGACACTGCTGCTACAGCTCGGGGAAAGCGCACGTGCATGCCCCGCGAGACGAGGACTGACTCCCCTGGGGAGACTCCAGAATACCCCCAAGATCCATGTCAGCAATGAGAGGAATCCTCAGGTTCCGACACCGACTCCACACAAGATCTTAGGCCCCGCATTGATGGGAGGAATCCCGAGAGCCCTACGAGCAATTATGGGGACTGGCCTTTCCTGAGTCCACCAGAAGCGGGTCCCTGAGGTCCCCGTCGTAAGTCGAGAGCACCTGCCGCAACTCGAGAAATCCAGGAGGTTCTCCCCTCCAGGCGAGATGAGGCCCTTTTCCCCTGAGCGTCTCGAGTCTAATCACACCTAACCTCTGGAACTTCCAAAGGGTCCTTCACACCCTTGCTGCAACTCAAGAAATTCCCGACATATCCGTCTCCACTCGAGAGGAAGCAGGAGAGTCCACCCACATCTAGAGGAGCCACTTTTTCCGCCTCCTAGCTCGAGAGGAGGGATCCTTTCCCTGTGTGGTTGGGAAAGAATTCCCGGCGTTCCCCGTCACATCTCAAGAGGAGGCGCTCTCCATAGGAAAGGCGAGAGGAACTCCAGGGTCGTGCCACCATTCCAGAGTCCCCCAGATGTCTCAGTCCATTCCAGGGAAACCTGTTTTCCCTGCACTGCCTCGACTTGCAAGCCGAGGATCGACTCACACCACGGTGGCACGTGGGACAGCCCTGTGTGACAGCCTCGTGGGAAAGCTCGTGGGAAAGCCTCAAGCAAAGTCACAGATCCCTTGATCCACGCCTAAGGGAAGCGTGACACTGCTGCTACAGCTCGGGAGGAAAGCGCACGTGCATGCCCCACTGGGAGACGAGGACTGACTCCCCTGGGGAGACTCAGAAGTACCCCAAGATCCATGTCGGCACTGGAGATTAATCCTCAGGTTCCGACACCGTCTCCACACAAGATCTTAGGCCCGGCATCGATGGGAGGAATCCCGAGAGGCCCCCGAACAACTCGCATGGGGACTGGCCTTTCCTGAGGCCACCAGAGCGGTCCCGGAGGTCCC
>NW_017196518.1:0-8465 GCF_001704415.2 Capra hircus
CCCACTCCACACAAGTTCTTAGGCCCGGCGGCATCGAAGGGGAGAGGAATTCCGAGAGGCCCCGTGCAACTCGCATGGGGACTGGCCTTTCCTGAGGCCACCAGAGCGGGTCCCTGAGGTCCACGTCTTTAAGTCGAGAGAAGCTGCCGCAACTCGAGAAAATCCAGAGGGTTCTCCTCCCAGGCGAGATGAGGCCCATTTCTGCTGAGGCGTCACCGGGTAATCACACCTAAACTCTGGAACTTCCCAAAGGGTCCTTCACATCCTTGCTGCAACTCAAGAAGTTCTCCGACATACCCGTCTCCACTCGGAGAGGAAGCAGGAGAGTCCCGCCCACATCCAGAGGAGCCCCGTTTCCACCTCCTAGCTCGAGAGGAGGGATCCTTTCCCTGCGTAGTCGGGAAAGAATTCCTGGCGTACCCATCGCATCTCAAGAGCAGGCGCTCTCCACAGGAAAGGCGAGAGGAACTTCAGGGTCGTGCCACCATTCCCAGAGTCCCCCAGATGTCTCAGTCCATTCCAGGGAAACCTGTTTTCCCTGCACTGCCTCGACTTTCAAAACGAGGATCGACTCACACCACGGTGGCACGTGGGACAGCCCTGTGGGAAAGCCTCGTGGGAATGCCTGGTGGGAAAGCCTCGAGGGAAAGCCACAGATCCCTTGATCCACGCAAAGGGAAGCGTGACACTGTTGCTACAGCTCGGGAGGAAAGCGCAAGTGCATGCCCCCACTCGAGACGAGGACTGACTCCCCTGGGGAGACTCCAGAAGTACCCCAAGATCCATGTCAGCAATGGAGAGGAATCGCAGGTTCCGGCACCGACTTCACACAAGGTCTTAGGCCCTGGCATCAACGGGAGAGGAATCCCGAGAGGCCCCCCAAGCAACTCGCATGGGGACTGGCCTTTCCTGAGGCCACCAGAGCGGGTCCCTGAGTCCCCATCTTAAGTCGAGAGCACCTGCCGCAACTCGAGAAAATCTGGGAGGTTCTCCCCACGAATCGAGATGAGGCCCATTTCCGCTGAGACGTCTCGAGGCTAATCACACCTAACCCCTGGAACTTTCAAAAGGTTATTCACACCCTTGCTGCAACTCCAAAAGTTCCCCGACATACCCGTCTCCACTCGAGAGGAAGCACGCGAGTCCCGCCCACATCCAGAGGAGCCCCGTTTCCGCCTCCTAGCTCGAGAGGAGGGATCCTTTCCCTGCGAGGTGGGGAAAGAATTCCCGGCGTTCCCGTCGCACCACAAGAGGAGGCGCTCTCGACAGGAAAGGCGAGAGGAACTCCATAGTCGTGCCACCATTCCCAGAGTCCCCCAGATGTCTCAGTCCATTCCAGGGAAACCTGTGTTCCCTGCATTGCCTCGACTTTCAAGCCGAGGATCGACTCACACCACGGTGGCACGTGGGACAGCCTTGTGGGAAAGCCTCGTGGGAAAGCCTCGTGGGAAAGCCTCGAGGGAAAGCCACAGATCCCTTGATTCACGCAAAGGGAAGCGTGACCCTGTTGCTACAGCTTGATAGGAAAGCCCATGTGCATGCCCCCAGTCGAGACGAGGACTGACTCCACTGGGGAGACTTCAGAAGTAACCCAAGATCCATGTCAGCACTGGAGAGGAATACTCAGGTTCCGGCACCGACTCCACACAAGGTGTTAGACCCCGGCATCGACGGGAGAGGAATCCTGAGAGGCCCCAAAGCAACACGCTTAGGGACTGGCCTTTCCTGTGGCCACAAGTGCGGGTCCCTTTGGTCCCCGTCGTAAGTCGAGAGCTCCTGCCGCAACTCCGAGAAAATCCAGGAGGTTCTCCCCTCCAGGCGAGATGAGGGCCATTTGCCGCTGAGGCGTCTCGAGGCTATTCATACCTAACCTCTGGAACTTCCAAAGGGTCCTTCACACCCTTGCTGCAACTCAAGAAGTTCCCTGACATACCCGTCTCCACTCGAGAGGAAGCACGAGAGTCCCGCCCACATCCAGAGGATTCCTGTTTCCGCCTCCTAGCTCGAGAGGAGGGATCCTTTGCCTGCGTTGTCGGGGAAGATTTCCCGGGGTTTCCGTCGCATCTCAAGAGGAGGCGCTCTCCACATGAAAGGCGAGAGGAAATCCAGTGTCGTGCCACCATTCCCAGAATCCCCCAGATGTCTCTGTCCATTACAGGGAAACATGTTTTCCCTGCATTTCGTCGACTTTCAAGACGAGGATCGACTCACACCACGGTGACACGTGGGACAGCCCTGTGGAAAAGCCTCGTGGGAAAGCCTCGAGGGAAAGACACAGATCCCTAGATCCACGCGAAGGGAAGCGCGACACTGCTGCTACAGCTCGGAAGGAAATAGCACGTGCATGCCCCCACTCCAGACGAGGACTGATTCCACTGGGGAGACTCCAGAAGTACCCCCAGATCCATGTCACCTCTGGAGAGGAATCTTCAGGTTCAGGCACCGGCTCCACACAAGTTCTTAGGCCCCGGCATCGAAGGGAGAGGAATCCCGAGAGGCCCCCTAGCAACTCGCATGGGGACTGGCCTTTCCTGAGGCCCCCCGAGCGGGTCCCTGTGGCTTTCCCACGAGGCTTTCCCACGAGGCTTTCCCACAAGGCTTTCCCACAGGCCTGTCCCACGTGCCACCGTGTTGTGAGTCGATCCTCGGCTTGAAAGTCGGGGCAGTGCAGGGAAAACAGGTTTCCCTGGAATGGACTGAGACATCTGGGGAACTCTGGGAATGTGGCAGGACCCTGGAGTTCCTCTCGCCTTTCCTGTGGAGAGCGCCTCCACTTGAGATGTGACGGGAATGCCGGGCATTTTTTCCCGAACACGCAGGGAAAGGATCCCTCCTCTCTAGCTAGCAGGCGGAAACGGGGCTCCTCTGGATGTGGGCGGGACTCTCGTGCTTCCTCTCGAGTGGAGACGGGTATGTCGGGGAACTTCTTGAGTTGCAGCAAGGGTGTGAAGGACCCTTTGGAAGTTCCAGATGTTAGATGTGATTAGCCTCGAGATGCCTCAGAGGAAATGGGCCTCATCTCGCCTGGAGGGGAGAACCTCCTGGATTTTCTCGAGTTGCCGCAGGTGCTCTCGACTTACGACGGGGACCTCAGGGACCCGCTCTGGTGGCCTCAGGAAAGGCCAGTCCCCATGCGAGTTGCTCGGGGGCCTCTCGGGTTTCCTCTCCCTTCGATGCCAGCGCCTAAGATCTTGTGTGCAGACGCTGCCGGAACCTGAGGATTCCTCTCCAGTGCAGACATGGATCTTGGTGTACTTCTGGAGTCTCCCCAGGGGAGTCAGTCTTCGTCTCGAGTGGGGGCATGCACGTGCGCTTTCCTCCCGAGCTGTATCAGCAGTGTCAAGCTTCCCATCGCGTGGATCAATGGATCTGTGGCTTTCCATCGAGGCTTTCCCACAAGGCTTTCCCACGAGGCTTTCCTGCAGGGCTGTCCCACGTGCCACCGTGGTTTGAGTCGATCCTCGGCTTGAAAGTCGAGGCAGTGCAGGGAAAACAGGTTTCCCTGGAATGGTCTGAATCTTCTGGGGGACTCTGGGAATGGTGGCTCGAAACTGGAGTACCTCTCGCCTTTACTGTGGAGAGCGCCTCCTTTTGAGATGCGACGGGAACGCCGGGAATTCTTTCCTGACCACGCAGGGAAAGGATCCCTCCTCTCGATCTACGAGGCGGAAACGGGGCTCCTCTGGATGTGCGAAGAACTCTCGTGCTTCCTCTAGAGTGGAGACAGGTATGTCGGGGATCTTCTTGAGTTGCAGCAAGGGTGTGAAGGACCCTTTGGAAGTTCCAGAGTTTAGGTGTGATTAGCCTCGAGACGCCTCAGCGGAAATGGGCCTCCTCTCGCCTGGAGGGGAGAACCTCCTGGATTTTCTCGAGTTGCGGGAGGTGCTCCCGACTTACGATGACGACCTCAGGGACCCGCTGTGGTGGCCTCAGGAAAGGCCAGTCCCCATGCGAGTTTCTCTGGGGCCTCTCGGGATTCCTCTCCCGTCGATGCCGGAGCCTAAGACCTTGTGTGGAGTCGGTGCCGGAACCTGAGGATTCCTCTCCAGTGCTGACATGGATCTTGGGGTTCTTCTGGAGTCCCCCCAGGGGTGTCAGTCCTCGTCTCGAGTGGGGCCATGCACGTGCCGCTTTCCTCCCGAGCTGTAGCAGCAGTGTCACGCTTCCCTTCGCGTGGATCAAGGGATCTGTGGCTTTCCCTCGAGGCTTTCCCACGAGGCTATCCCACAGGGCTGTGCCACGTGCCATTGTGGTGTGAGTCGATCCTCGGCTTGAAAGTCGAGGCAGTGCAGGGAATACAGGTTTCCCTGGAATGGACGAAGACATCTGGGGGACTCTGGGAATGGTGGCACGACCCTGGAGTTCCTCTCGCCTTTCCTCTGGAGAGCGCCTCTTCTTGAGATGCGATGGGAACGCTGCGAATTCTTTCCCGACCACGCAGGGAAAGGATCAAACCTCTCGAGCGAAGAGGTGGAAACGGGGCTCCTCTGGATGTGGGCGGGACTCTCGTGCTTCCTCTCGAGTGGAGACGGGTATGTCGGGGAACTTCTTGAGTTGCAGCAAGGGTGTGAAAGACCCTTTGGAAGTTCCAGATGTTAGATGTGATTAGCCTCGAGATGCCTCAGCGGAAATGGGCCTCATCTCACCTGGAGGAGAGAACCTCCTGGATTTTCTCAAGTTGTGGAAAGTGCTCTCCACTTACGACTGGGACCTCAGGGACCCACTCTGGTGGCCTCAGGAAAGGCCAGTCCCCATGCGGGTTGCTCGGGGGCCTCTCGGGATTACTCTCCCTTCGATGCTTGGGCCTAAGACCTTGTGTGGAGTCAGTGTCGGAACCTGAGGATTCCTATCCAGTGCTGACATGGATCTTGGGGTACTTCTGGAGTCTCCCCAGGGGAGTCAGTCCTCGTCTCGAGTGGGGGCATGCACGTGCTATTCCCTCCCGAGCTGAAGCAGCAGTGTCACTCTTCCCTTCGCGTATATCAAGGGATCTGTGGCTTTCCCTCGAGGCTTTCCCACAAGGCTTTCCCACGAGGCTTTCCCACAGGGCTGTCCCACGTGCCACCGTGGTGTGAGTCAATCCTCGGCTTGAGAGTCGAGGCAGTGCAGGGAAACAGGTTTCCCTGGAATGGCCTGAGACATCTGGCGGACTCTGGGAATGGTGGCAAGACCCTGGAGTTCCTCTTGCCTTTCCTGTGGTTGCGCCTCCTCTTGAGATGCGACTGGATCGCCGTGAATTCTTTCCGGATAACGCAGGGAAAGGATCCTTCCTCTCGAGCTATGAGGCGGAAACGGGCTCCTCTGGCTGTGGGCAAGACTCTCGTGCTTCCTTTTGAGTGGAGAGGGGTATTTCGGGGAACTTCTTGAGTTGCAGCTAGGGTTTGAAGGCCCCTTTGTTAGTTCCAGACGCTTGTTGATTAGCCTCGAGACGCCTCGTCGGATATGGGCCATATCTCGCCTGGAGGGGAGAACCTCCTGGATTTTCTCGAGTTGCAGCAGGAGCTTTCGACTTACGACTTGGACCTCCAGAGACCCGCTCTGGTGGCCTCATGAAAGGCCAGTCCCCATGCAAGTTCCTCGGGGGCTTCTCGGATTTCTCTCCCGTCGATGCCGGGGCCTAAGATCTTGTGTGGAGTCGGTGCCGGAACCTGAGGATTTCTCTCCTGTGCTGCAATGGATCTTGGGGTACTTCTGGAGTCTCCCCAGGGGAGTCAGTCCTCTTCTCGAGTGGGGGCATGCACGTGCGCTTTCCTCCGGAGCTGTAGCAGCAGTGTCACGCTTACATTTGCTTGGATCAAGGGGTCTGTGGCTTTCCCTCGAGGCTCTCCCACGAGGCTTTCCCACGAGGCTTTCCACGAGGCTTTCCCACAGGGCTGTCCCACGTGCCACCTTGGTGTGAGTCGATCCTTCCCTTGAAAGTCGAGGCAGTGCAGGGAGAACAGGTTTACCTGGAATGGACTGAGACTTCTGGGGGACTCTGTGAATGGTGGCACGACCCTGAACTTCCTCTCGCCTTTCCTGTGGAGAGCGCCTCCTCTTGAGATGCGTCGGAAACGCCGGGAATTCTTTCCCGACCACGCAGGGAATGGATCCCTCCTCTCGAGCTAGGAGGCGGAAACGGGGCTCCTCTGAATGTGTGCGGGACTCTCGTGCTTCACTTGTGTCGAGACGGGTATGTCGGGGAACTTCTTGAGTTGCCAGCATGGGTGTGAAGGACCCCTTTGGAAGTTCCAGAGGTAAGGTGTGATTAGCCTCGAGATACCTCAGCAGAAATAGGTCTCCAGCTCGCCTGGAGGGAGAACCTCCTGGATTTTCTCGAGTTGCGGCTGGTGCTCTCGGACTTACGACGGGGAACTCAGGGACCCGCTGTGGTGGCCTCAGGAAAGGCCAGTCCCCATGCGAGTTGCACGGCGGCCTCTCGGGATCCCCTCCTGTCGATGCCGGGGCCTTAGATCTTGTGTGGACTCGGTGCCGGAACCTGAGGATTCCTCTCCAGTGCTGACATGGATCTTGGGGTACTTCTGGAGTCTCCCCAGGGCAGTCAGTCCTCTACTCGAGTGGGGCATGCACGTGCGCTTTCCTCCCGAGCTGTAACAGGCAGAGTCACGCTTCCCTTCGCGTGGATCAACGGATCTGTGGCTTTCCATCTAGCTTTCCCAAGAGTCTTTCCCACGAGGCTTTCTCACAGGGCTGTCCCACGTGCCACCGTGGTGTGAGTCGATCCTCCGGCTTGAAAGTCGAGGCAGTGCAGGGGAAAACAGGTTTCCCTGGAATGGACTGAGACATCCAGGGGACTCTGGGAATGGTGGCACGACCCTGAAATTCCTCTCGCCTTTCCGGTGGAGAGCGCCTCCTCTTGAGATGTGACCGGGAACACCGGGAATTCCATCCCGACCCCGCAGTGAAAGGATCCCTCCTCTCCAGCTAGGAGGGCGGAAACGGGGGCTCCTCTGGATGTGGGCAGGACTCTCGTGCTTCCTCTCGAGTGGAGACGGGTATGTCGGGGAATTTCTTGAGTTGCAGCAAGGGTGTGAATGACCCTTTGGAAGTTCCAGGAGGTAAGTTGTGATTAGCCTTGAGATACCTCAGCGGAAATTGGACTCAGCTCGCCTGCATGGGAGAACCTCCTGGATTTTCTCGAGTTGCGGCATGTGCTCTCGTCTTACTTACGACGGGGACCTCTGGACCCGCCTCTAGTGGCCTCAGGAAAAGGCCAGTCCCCATGCGAGTTGCTCTGGGGCCTCTCGTGTTTCCTCTCCCGTCGATGCCAGCGCCTAAGATCTTGCGTGGAGACGCTGCCGGAACCTGAGGATTCCTCTCCAGTGCAGAAATGGATCTTGGTGTACTTCTGGAGTCTCCCAGGGGAGTCAGTCTTCGTCTCCAGTGGGGGCATGCACGTGCGCTTTCCTCCCGAACTGAAGAAGAAGTGTCACGCTTCCCTTCGCTTGGATCAATGGATCTGTGGCTTTTCACTCGAGGCTTTCCCCAAAGCTTTTCCCACGAGGATTTCCGGCAGGGCTGTCCCACGTGCCACCGTGGTGTGAGTCGATCCTCGTCTTGAAAGTCGAGGCAGTGCAGGGAAAACAGGTTTCCCTGGAATGGACTGAAACTTCTGAGGGACTCTGGGAATGGTGGCACGACCCTGGAGTTCCTCTCCCCTTTCCTGTGGAGAGCGCCTCCTCTTGAGATGCGACGGGAACGCTGGGAATTCTTTCCCGACAACGCAGGGAAAGGATCCCTTCTCTCGAGCTAGGAGGAGGAAACGGAGCTCCTCTGGATGTGCGGGGAACTCTCGTGCTTCCTCTCGGTAGAAACGGATATGTCGGGGAACTTCTTGAGTTGCAGGCAAGGGTGTGAAGGACCCTTTGGAAGTTCCAGAGGTTAGGTTTGATTAGCCTCGAGACGTCTCTGCGGAAATGGGCCTCATCTCGCCTGGAGGGAGAACCTCCTGGATTTTCTCGAGTTGCGGGCAGGTGCTCTCGACTTACGATAGGGACCTCAGGGACCGCTCTGTTGGCCTCAGGAAAGGCCAGTCCCCATGCGAGTTTGCTCGGTGGCCTCTGGGGATTCCTCTCCCGTCGATGCCGGGGGGCCTAAGATCTTGTGTGGAGTAGGTGGCCGGAACCTGAGCATTCACCTCCAGTGCTGACATGGATTTTACTTCTGGAGTCTCCCCAGGGGAGTCAGTCATCGTCTCGAGTGGGAGAATGCACGTGCGCTTTCCTCCCGAGCTGAAGCAGCAGTGTCACGCTTCCCTTCGCGTGGATCAAGGGACAAGGCGCTTTCCCTCGAGGCTTTCCAACGAGCTTTCCCAGGAGGCTTTCCCACAGGGGCTGTCCCACGTGCCACGTGGTTGTGAGTCGATCATCGGCTTGAAAGTCGAGGCAGTGCAGGGAAAAACAGGTTTCCCTGGAATGGACGGAGACCTCTGGGGACTCTGGGAATGGTGGCACGACCCTGGAGTT
>NW_017196519.1:0-8464 GCF_001704415.2 Capra hircus
TTCGCAGCAGGCTTTCCCACGAGGCTTTCCCACAGGGCTGTCCCACGTGCCACCGTGGTGTGAGTCGATCCTCGGCTTGAAAGTCGAGGCAGTGCAGGCGAAAACTGGTTTCCCTGGAATGGACTGAGACATCTGGGGGACTCTGGGAATGGTGGCACGACCCTGGAGTTCCTCTCGCCTTTCCTGTGGAGAGCGCCCTGCTCTTGAGATGCGACGGGAACGCCTGGAATTCTTTCAGGAGCACGCAGGAAAAGGATCCCTCCTATCGAGCTAGGAGATGGAAACGGGCTCCTCTGATGTGGGCGGGACTCTTGTGCTTCTCTCGAGTGTAGACGGTATGTCGGGGAACTTCTTGAGTTGCAGCAAGCGTGTGAAGGACCCTTTGTAAGTTCCAGAGTTTAGGTGTGATTAGCCTCGATATGCCTCAGCAGAAATTGCCTCATCTCGCCTGCACGGGAGAACCTCCTGGATGTTCTCGAGTTGCGGCAGGTGCTCTCGACTTACGACGGGGACCTCAGGGACCCGCTCTGGTGGCCTCAGGAAAGGCCAGTCCTCATGCGAGTTCCTCGGGCGCCTGTCGGGATTCCTCTCCCATCGATGCCAGGGCCTAAGACCTTGTGTGGAGTCGGTGCCGGAACCTGAGGATTCCTCTCCAGTGCAGACATGGATATTGGCGTACTTCTGGAGTCTCCCCAGGGGAATCAGTCCTCGTCTCGAGTGGGACATGCACGTGCGCTTTCCTCCAGAGCTGTAGCAGCAGTGTCACGCTTCCCTTCGCTGGATTTAGGGATCAGGTGCTTTCCATCGAGGCTTTCCCACGAGGCTTTCCCACGAGGCCTCACGAGGCTTTCCCACAGGGCTGTCCCCTCGTGTCACCGTGGTGTGAGTCCATCCTCGGCTTAAAAGTCGAGCAGTGCAGGGAAAAGAGGTTTTCCCTGGAATGGACGGAGACATCTGGGGGAATTCTGAGAATGGTGGCACGACCCTGGAGTTCGTCTCACCTTTCCTGTGGAGAGCGCCTCCTCTTGAGATGCACGGAAACGCCGGAATTCTTTCCGAGCACGCAGGGAAAGGATCCCTCCTCTCGAGGTAGGAGGCGGAAACGGGGCTACTGTCTATGTGGGTGGGCTTCGTGCTTCCTCTCGAGTGGAGACGGGTATGTCGGGGAACTTCTTGAGTTGCAGCAAGGGTGTGAAGGACCCTTTGGAATTCCAGAGGTTAGGTGTGATAAGCCTCGAGACACCTCAGCGGAAATGGGCGCATCTCGCCTGGAGGGGAGAACGTCCTGAATGTCTCGAGTTGCAGCAGGTGCTCTCGACTTACGACGGGGACCTCAGGGACCGCTCTGTTGGCCTCAGGAAAGGCCAGTCCTTATGCGAGTTGCCAGGGGACCTCTCGGGATTACTCTCCCGTCGAAGCTGGGGCCTAAGATATTGTGCGGAGTGGGTGCCGGTACCTGAGGATTCCTCTCCAGTGCTTAAGTGGATCTTGGGTACTTCTGGGGTCTCCCCATTGGAGTCAGTCCTCGACTCGAGTGGGGGCATGCACGTGCGCTTTCCTCTCGAGCTGTAGCAGCAGTGTCGCGCTTCCATTGGCGTGGATCAAGGGATCTGTGGCTTTCCCTCGAGGCTTTCCCACGAGGCTTTCCCACGAGACTTTCCCACAGGGCGGTCCCACGTGCCACCGTGATGTGAGTCGATCCTCGGCTTGAAAGTCGACGCAGTGCAGGGAAAACAGGTTTCCCTGGAACGGACGGAGACATCTGGGGGACTCTGGGAATGGTGGCAGGACCCTGGAGTTCCTCTCCCTTTCCTGTGGAGAGCGCCTCCTCTTGAGATGGGACAGGGAACGCCGGGAATTCTTTCCAGAGCACGCAGGGAAAGGATCCCTCCTCTCCGAGCTAGCAGGCGGAAACGGGGCCACTCTGGATATGGACGGGACTCTCCGATTCCTCTAGAGTGGAGACGGGTATGTCGGGGAACTTCTTGAGTTGCAGCAAGGGTGTGAAGGACCCTTTGGAAGTTCCAGAGTTTAAGTGTGATTACCCCCTAGTTGCCCTCAGCGGAAATGGGCCTCATCTCACCTGGAGGGGAGAACCTCCTGGATTTTCTCGAGTTGCAGCAGGTGCTCTCGACTTACGATGGGGGACCTCAGGGACCTGCTCTGGTGGCCTCAGGAAAGGCCAGTCCCCATGCGAGTTGCTCTGGGGCCTCTCGGGATTCCTCTCCCCTCGATGCAGGGTCCTAAGACCTTGGTTGGAGTCGGTGCCGCGAACCTGAGGATTCCTGTCCACTTCTGACATGGATCTTGGGGTACTTCTGGAGTCCCCCCAGGGGTGTCAGTACTCGTCTCGAGTGGGGGCCATGCACGTACGCTTTAATCCGGAGCTGTAGCAGCAGTGTCCCGCTTCCCCTTCGCATGGATCAAGGGATCTGTGGCTTTCCCTCGAGGCTTTCCCACGAGGCTTACCCACAGGGCTGTACCATGTGCCACTGTGGTGTGAGTCGATCCTCGACTTGAAAGTCGAGGCAGTGCAGGGAATACAGGTTCCCTGGAATGGACTGAGACTTCTGGGGGACTCTGGGAATGGTGGCACGACCCTGGAGTTCCTCTCGCCTTTCCTCTGGAGAGCGCCTCCTCTTGAGATTCGACGGGAATGCTGCGAATTCTTTCCCGACCGCGCAGGGAAAGGATCAAACCTCTCGAGCTAAAAGGTGGAATCGGGGCTCCTCTGGATGTGGGCGGGACTCTCGTGCTTCCTCTCGAGTGGAGACGGGGTATGTCGGGGAACTTCTTGAGTTGCAGCAAGGGTGTGAAGGACCCTTTGGAAGTTCCAGATGTTAGATGTGATTAGCCTCGAGACGCCTCTGCGGAAATGGCCTCATCTCGCCTGGAGGGGAGAAACTCCTGGATTTTCTCGAGTTGCGGTAGGTGCTCTCAACTTACGACGGGGACCTCAGGGACCCGCTCTGGTGGCCTCAGGAAAGGCCAGTCCCCATGCGAGTTGATCGGGGCCTCTCGGGATTCATCTCCCGTCGATGCTGGTGCCTAAGACCTTGTGTGGAGTCGGTGCTGGAACCTGAGGATTCCTCTCCAGTGCTGACATGGATCTTGGGGTACTTCTGGAGTCTCCCCAGGGGAGTCAGCCCTCGTCTCGAGTGGGGGCATGCACGTGCGCTTTCCTCCCGAGCTGTAGCAGCAGTGTCGCGGTTCCATTCGCGTGGATCAAGGGATCTGTGGCTTTCCCTCGAGGCTTTCCCAGGAGGCTTTCCCATGAGGCTTTCCCACGAGGCTTTTCCACAGGGTTGTCCCACGTGCCACCATGGTGTGAGTCGATCCTCGGCTTGAAAGTCGAGGCAGTGCAGGGAAAACAGGTTTCCCTGGAATAGACTGAGACATCTGGGGGACTCTGGGAATGGTGGGATGACCCTGGAGTTCCTGTCGCCTTTCCTGTTGAGAGCGCCTCCTCTTGAGTTGCGACGGAAACGCCGGGATTTCTTTCCCGACGACGCAGGAAAAGGATCCCTCTTCTCGAGCTAGGAGGCGAAACGTGGCTCCTCTGGATTGGGCGGGACTCTCGTCCTTCCTCTTGAGTGGAGACGGGTATGTGGGGAACTTCTTGAGTTGTAGCAAGGGTGTGAAGGCCCCTTTGGAAGTTCCAGAGGTTAGGTGTGATTAGCCTGGGGACGCCTCAGAGGAAATGGGCCTCATCTCCCCTGGAGGGGAGAACCTCCTGCATTTTCTCGAGTTGGTGCAGGTGTTCTCTCATTACGACGGGGACCTCAGGGACCCGCTCTGGTCGCCTCAGGAAAGGCCAGTCCCCATGCGAGTTGCTCGGGGGCCTCTCGGATTGCTCTCCGTCGATGCCGGGCCTAAGACCTTGTGTGGAGTCGGTGCCGGAATCTGAGGATTCCTCTCCAATGCTGACATGGATTTGGGTACTTCTGGAGTCTCCCAGGGAGTCAGTCCTCGTCTCGAGTGGAGCATGCACGTGCGCTTTCCTCCCAAGCTGTAGCAGCAGTGTCGTGCTTCCCTTCGAGTGGATCAAGGGATCAGGGGCTTTACCTCGAGGCTTCCCCACGAGGCTTTCCCACGAGGCTTTCCCACAAGGCTGTCCCACGTGTCACCGTGGTGTGAGTCGATCCTCGCTTGAAAGTGGAGGCAGTGGTGGGAAATCAGGTTTCCCAGGAATGGACTGAGACATCTGGGGGACTCTGGGAATGGTGGCACGACCCTGGAGTTCCTCTCGCCTTTCCTGTGGAGAGCGCCTCCTCTTGAGATGCGACGGAAATGCCGGGAATTCTTTCCCGACCAAGCAGGGAAAGGATCCCTCCTCTCGAGCTAGGAGGCGGAAACGGGGCTCCTCTGGATGTGGGCGGGACTCTCGTGCTTCCTTTCGAGTGGAGACGAGTATGTCGGGGAACTTCTTGAGTTGCAGCAAGGGTGTGATGGACCCCTTTGGAAGTTCCAGATGTTAGGTGTGCTTAGCCTCGAGACGCCTCAGCGGAAATGGGCCTCATCTCGCCAGGAGGGGAGAACCTCCTGGATTTTCTCGAGTTGCGGCAGGTGCTCTAGGACTTACCACGGGAACATCAGGGACCTGTTCTGGTGGCCTCAGAAAAGGCCAGTACCCATGCGAGTTGCTTGGGGGCCCTCTCGGATTCCTCTCCCGTCGATGCCGGGGGCCTAAGACCTGGACTGGAGTCGGTACCGCGAACCTGAGAATTCCTGTCCAGTGCTGACATGGATCTTGGGGTACTTCTGGTGTCTCCCCAGGGGAGTCAGTCCTCGTCTCGGGTGGGGGCATGCACGGGCGCTTTCCTCCCGAGCTGTAGCAGCAGTGTCACGCTTCCCTTCGCGTGGAACAAGGGATCTGTGGCATTCCCTCGAGGCTTTCCCACGAGGCTTTCCCACGAGGCTTTCCCACAGGGCTGTCCCACGTGCCACTCGTGGTGTGTGTCTATCCTCGGCTCGAAAGTCAAAACAGTGCAGGGAAAACAGGTTTCCCTGGAATGGACTGAGACATCTGGCGGACTTTAGGAATGGTGGCATGACCCTGGAGTTCCTCTCGCCTTTCCTGTGGAGAGCGCCTCCTCTTGAGATGCGACAGGAATGCCGGGAATTCTTTCCAGAGCACGCAGGGAAAGGATCACTCCTCTTGAGCTAGGAGGTGGAAACGGGGCTCCTCTGGATGTGGTCGGGACTCTCGTGCTTCCTCTCGAGTGGAGATGGGTATGTCAGGGAACTTCTTGAGTTGCAGCAAGGGTGTGAAGGACCGTTTGGAATTTCCAGATTTAGGTGTGATTAGCTTCGAGATGCCTCAGTGGAAATGGGCCTCGTTTCGCCTGGAGGGTAGAACCTCCTGGATTTTCTCGAGTTGCGGCAGGTGCACTCGACTTACGACGGGGACCTCAGGGACACGCTCTGGTGGCCTCGGGAAAGGCCATTTCCTTGCGCAGTTACTCTGGGGCCTCTCGGGATTCCTCTCCCGTGGGATGCCCAGGCCAAAGACCTTGTGTGGAGTCGGTGCCAGAACCTGAGGATTCCTCTCCAGTGCTGACATGGATCTTGGGGTATTCTGGAGGTCTCCCCAGGGAGTCAGTCCTCGTAATGAGTGGGGCATGCAAGTGCACTTTCCTCCGAGCTGCAGCAGCAGTGTTGAGCTTCCCTTCGCGAGGATCAAGGGATCTGTGGCTTTCCCTCGAGGCTTTCCCACGAGGCTTTCCTAGGAGGCTTTCCCACAGGGCTCTCCCACGTGTCACGGTGGTGTGAGTCGATGCTCGGCTTGAAAGTGGAGGCAGTGAAGGGAAAACAGGTTTCCCTGGAATGGACGGAGACATCTGGGGGACTCTGGGAATGGTGGCACGACCCTGGAGTTCCTCTCGCCTTTCCTGTGGAGAGCGCCTCCTCTTGAGATGCAACGGTAACGCAGGGAATTCTTTCCTGACCACGCATTGAAGGGATCCCTGCTCTCAAGCTATGAGGCGGAAACGGGGCTCCTCTGGATGTGGGCGGGACTCTCGTTCTTCCTCTTGAGGGGAGACGGTTATGTCGGGGAACTTCTTGAGTTGCAGCAAGTGTGTGAAGGACCCGTAGGAATTTCCAGAGGCCAGGTGTATTAGCCTCCAGACGCCTCAGCGGAAACGGGCCTCATCTGGCCTGGAGGGTAGAACCTCCAGGATTTTCTCAAGTTGTGACAGGTGCTCTCGATTGACGACGGGGACCTCAGGGACCTGCTCTGGTGGCCTTAGGAAAGGACAGTCCCCAAGCGACTTGCATGGGGGCCTCTCGGGATTCCTCTCCCGTCGATGCCGGGGCCTAAGATCTTGTGTGGAGTCCGTGCCGGAACCTGAGGATTCCTCTCCAGTGCTGACCATGGAAATTGGGGTACTTCTGGAGTTTCCCCAGGGGAGTCATTCCTCGGTCTCGAGTGGGGGCTTGCACGTGCGCTTTCCTCCCGATCTTTACCAGCAGTGTCAGGCTTCCGGTCGAGTGAATTCAGTGATCTGTGGCTTTCCCTCGAGGCTTTCCCCTCGAGGCTTTCCCACGAGGCTTTCCCATGAGGCTTCCCCACAGGTCTCCCCACGTGCCACCGTGGTGTGAGTCGATCCTTGGCTTAAGAGTCGAGGCAGTGCAGGGAAAACAGGTTTCCCTGGAATGGACTGAGAAATCAGGGGGACTCTGGGAATGGGGCCTGATCCTGGAGTTCCTCTCGTCTTTCCTGTGGAGAGCGCCTCCTCTTGGGATGCGACGGGAATGCCGGCGGAATTCTTTCTCGACCACGCAGGGGAAAGGATCCCTCCTCTCGAGCTAGGCAGGCGGAAACGGGGCCACTCTGGAATTGGGCGGGACTCTCGTGTTACTCTTGAGTGGAGACGGGTATGTCGGGGGAACTTCTTGAGTTGCAGCTAGGATGTGAAGGACCCTTTGGAAGTTCCAGAGGTCAGGTGTGATTAGCCTCGAGATACCTCAGCGGAAATGGGCCTCATCTCGCCTGGAGAGGAAAACCTCCTGGATTTTCCCGAGTTGCGGCAGGTGCTCTCGACTTACGACGGGGACCTCAGGGACCCGCTGTGTGGCCACAGGAAAGGCCAGTCCCCATGCGAGTTGCACTGGGGCCTCTCGGGATTGTTCTCCCGTCGATGCCGGGGCCTAAGACCTTGTGTGGATTCGGTGCCGGAACCTGAGGATACCTCTCCAGTGCTGACATGGATCTTGGGTACTTTTGGAGTCCCCCAGGGGTGTCAGTCCTTGTCTCGAGTGGGGCCATGCACGTGCGCTTTCCTCACGAGCTGAAGCAGCCTTGTCACGCTTCCCTTCGAATGGATCAATGGATCAGGGGCTTTCCCTCGAGGCTTTCCAACGAGGCTTTCCCACAGGGCTGTCCACGTACCACGAGGTGTGAGTCGATCCTCGGCTTGAAAGTCGAGGCAGTGCAGGGAAAAACAGGTTTCCCTGGAATGGACTGAGACATCTGGGGGACTCTGGGAATGGTGGCACGCCCCAGGAGTTCCTCTCGCCTTTCCTGTGGAGAGCGCCTCCTCTTGAGATACGACGGAACACTGGAATTCTTTCCCGACCTCGCAGGGAAAGGATCCTTCCTCTCGAGCTAGGAGGCGGAAACGGGGCTCCTCTGGATGTGGGCGGGACTCTCGTGCTTCCTGTCGAGTGGAGACGGGTATGTCGGGGAACTTCTTGAGTTGCAGCAAAGGGGTGAAGGACCCTTTGGAAGTTCCACATGTTAGATGTGATTAGCCTCGAGACGCCTCAGAGGAAATGGGCCTCATCTCGCCTGGAGGGGAGAACCTCCTGGATTTTCTCGATTTGTGGCAGGTGCTCTCGACTTACGACGGGGACCTCAGGGACCCGCTCTGAGGGCCTCAGGAAAGGCCAGTTCCCTTGCGAGTTGATCGGGGGCCTCTCCGGGGCCTCTCGGGTTTCCTCACCCGTCGATGCTGGGGCCTAAAACCTTGTGTGAAGTCAGTGCCGGAACCTGAGCATTCCTCTCCAGTGCTGACAAGGATCTTGGGTACTTCTGGAGTCTCCCCAGTGGAGTCAGTCCTCGTCTCGAGTGGGGCGATGCACGTGCGCTTTCCTCCCGAGCTGTAGTAGCAGTGTCAAGCTTCCCTTCCCGTGGATCAAGGCATCTCTGGCTTTCCCTCAAGGCTTTCCCACAAGGCTTTCCCACGAGGCTTCCCCAAAGGGCTGTCCCACGTGCCACCGTGGTGTGAGTTGATCCTCGGCTTGAAAGTCGAAGCAGTGCAGGGAAACAGGTTTCCCTGGAATAAACTGAGAATTCTGGGGGACTCTGGGAATGGGGCCTGATCCTGGTTCTCTCGCCTTCCTCTGAGAGCGCCTCCTCTTGAGATGCGACGGGAACGCTAGGAATTATTCCCGACCACACAGGGAAAGGATCCCTCCTCTCGAGCTAGCAGGCGGAAACGGGGCCACTCTGGAAGTGCGC
>NW_017196520.1:0-20177 GCF_001704415.2 Capra hircus
AAGCCTCGTTCGCGGAAAGCCTCGTGGGCAAAGCCTCGAGCGGAAAGCCACAGATCCCCTGTATACACTCGACGAAATCACCGGGAAGAGCGACACCTGCTGCTACAAAGCTCAGGGAGAAAAGCGTAGTTGCATGCCCCCACTCGAGACGAGGAACTGACTCACCCTGGGGAGACTCCAAAAGACCCCCAAGATCCATAGTCGCAAGGAGAGGAATCCTCAGGTTCCAGCACGACTCCGCACAAGGCTCTTAGCGCCCGGCATCGACGAGGGAGTCAGGAATCCCGCAGGAGGCCCCCGAGCAACTCGCATGAGGCACTTGGCCTTTCCTGAGGCCACCAGATCGCGTCCCTTGAGGTCCCTGTCGTATAGTCGAGAGCACCTGCCACAACTCGAGGAAAAATCAGGAGCGATTTTTCCCCTCCAGGCGAGATGAGGCTCATTTCCGCTTGAAGGCCGTCTCTGGAGTCTAATCACATCTAACATCTGGTAAACTTCCAAAGGGTCCTTCACACCCTTGCCTGCAACTCAAAAATAGTTCCCCCACCCCACCTGATACCCGGCTCACTACAAAGGGGAAGCACGAAGTCCCACCCACATCACAGAGGAGCCCCTTCCGCACTCCTAGCTTCGAGAGGAGGGATTCCTTTCCCTGCATTGGTCGCGGTAAAAATTTCCCCGTTCCCGTCCCATCTCAAGAGGAGGCGCTCTCCACAGAAGGCGAGAGCGAACTCCAGGGTCGTGCCACCAATTCCAGAGTCCCCCAGATATCTCAAGTCCATTTTCCAGTGAAACCTGTTTTCCCCTTGCCACTGCCTTCGACTTTCAAGCGAGGATCGACTTCACACCACCCTTGGCACGTGGCGACAGCCCTGTGGGAAAGCCTCGTGGGAAAGCTTGCGTGGGAAAGCCTCGAGGGAAAGCCAAGATCCTTGATCACTCGAAGGGAAGCAGTGGGACACTGCTGCTACAGCTTGGGAGGAAAGGGCACGTGCATGACCCCACTCGAGACGGAGGACTGACTCCCCTGGGAAGACTCCAGAAGTATACCCCAAGAACCATGTCAGCACTGGAGAGAATCCTCAGGTTCTGCCACCGACTCCACACAACGGTCATATAGCTCCGCATCGAGGGGAGAGGAATCCCGACGAGCCCCCGTGGCAACTTGCCGTGGGTGAACTCGGCATTTCCTGAGGCCCAACAGAGGGGTCCCTGAGTCCCCGTTCGTTAAGTCGAGAGCACCTGCCGTACCTCGAGAAAATCATGGAAGTTCTCCCCTCCGGGCGAGATGAGCGCCTATTTCCCCCGCTAATGCGTCACCAGGCTAATCACAACCTAACCTCTGCGAACTCCCAAAGCGGTCCCTAAACACTTTTTGCTGAAAACTCTAAGATTTCCCGACATAAAACCCTCTCCACTCGAGAGGTAGCACCGAGAGTTTCCCGCCCACATCCAGAGGAGCCCCCGTTTCCATCTCATACTCGCAGAGGAGCGATACTTATCCTGCCATGTGTTCAGCGGAAAGAATTTTCCGGATGCCCCGTTCCCGTCGCCATCCTCAAGAGGGCAGGCGCTCTCCACCAGGAAAGGCGAAGAGGAAAACTCCAGGTTCATGCCACCCATTCCACAGTCCCCCAAAGTCTCGAGTCGATATTCCAGGAAACCGATGTTTTCCCTGCACTGCCATCGACTTTCAAGCCGAGGATCGACTCACACAGAGGGCTGGATTACGTGGACAGCCCTGTGGGAACACCGCCTCAGTGGGAAAGCCTCATGGGAAAGCCTCGGGACGCGAAAGTCACAGCATCGCTTGATCACGTGAAGGGAAAAGCGTTGACACTGCTGCCTTACAGCTCAGGGAGCGAAATTCGGCCCGTGACGCCCCCACTCGAGACGATGGACTGACTCCCCTGGGACCAGACTCTAGAAGTACCCCAAGATCGCATGTCGGCACTTGCAGAGGAAACCTCAGGTTCGCGGCACTGGACTCCACACAAAGGTCTTAGGACCCACATCGACGGGAGGGAATCCCGAGAGGCTCGAGGCCATATTGCCATGGGGACTGGCCTTTCCTGAGGCCACCAGAGCCGGACTCTGACTCCCCGTCGTAGTCGAGAGCACCTGCCGCAAACTGCGGAGAAATCCAGGAGGTTCTCCCCTCCAAGGCGAGATTGAGCGCGCATTTGTGCTGAGGGTCTCAGTAATCAGACCAAACCTCTGAAACATCCAAGGGGTTCCTTCCACAAACGCTTGCTGCGAAGCTTCAAGAACTTGCCCGACATACCCGTCCGCACTCGAGAAAGAAAGCACGGAGAGTCCCGCCATATCGCAGCAGGAGCCCCGTTTTCCGACCTCCTAGCTCGAGAGGAGGGATCCTTTCCCTGCGTGTTTCGGCGACAGAATTCCCGGCCGTTCCCGTTGGATCTCAAGAGGAGGCACTCTCCACAGGAAGGCAAGAGGAAAATCGCAGGGTCGTGCCACCATCTCCAGGTTCCACCAGATATCTCAGTCCATATCAGGTAAACCTGTTTCCCTTGCACTTGCCTCGCACTTTCAAGCAGGCGATCGACTCACACCACCGCTGGCCACGTGATGGGCAGCCCATGATGGAAAAAAGCCTCGTGGAAAGCCTCGTGGATAGTCCTCGAGGGAAAGAAACACAGATCCTTGATCGACCTGAAGGGAAGCACGACACTAGCCTGCTACACGCTCGGAAAGAAAGCGCAACGTTGCATTGCCCCACTCAGACGAGGACTGGACTCCCGCTGGCCGGAGACTCCAGAAGTACCCCAAGGATCCATGGACAGCAATGGCTGAGTAAACCCTCAGCTTCCGGGACTACCTCCACACAAGGTCTATAGGCCTAGCATTCAACTGGGAGAGGAATTCCCGAGAGGCCCCGAGCAACTCGCATGGGACTGGCCTTTCCTGAGGCCACCAGAGCGCGGCTCCCTGAGGTCCCTTCGTAAGTCGAGAGCACCTGCCTAAACTCGGGAAAATCCAGGAGGTGCTCCCCATCCAGGCGAGATGAGGCGCCCATTATCCGCTGAGGCGTTCTCCGAGCGTTTAATCACATCTAACCTCATGGAACGTCCAAAGGTTCCTTCACACCCTTCTGCTGCAACTTCAAGTAAGTTCCCCGACATAACCGGTTTCCACTCGAGAGGAAGACGAGAGTTCCCGCCCACATCGCAGAGGCCAGCCCCGTTTCCGCCTCATAGAATTCCAGAGGGGGATCCTTTCCAAAATACGTGGTCGGGTAAGTATTCCTGGCAGTTCGCGTCGCATCTCCAAAGAGGAGGCGGCTCTCACAGGAAAGGCTGAGAGGAACTACAGCGGTTCGTGCCACCATTCCAGAGTCCCCCAGATGTCTCAAGTCCATCCACGAAACCTGTAATATCCCTGCATATTGCCTTCGACTTTCAAAGCAGAGGAATCGAACGCCACACCACGGGATGGCACGTGGCACAGACATGCGGGAAAAGACTCGTGGAGGAAGCCTACGTCGGCGAAAGCACTCGAGGGGCCCGATTCCTTGTATCCACGCGAAGGGAAAGCGTGGACACTGCTGACTACCGCCTGGAGCGAAACGGCACGTGCATGCCACACCGAGACGAGGACATGACTCCTCTGGGGCAGACCTCCAGCAAGTACTCCAAGACCATGTCAGCCACTGAGAGAGGAATCCTCAGGTTCCACGCACCGACTCCACACAACGGTCTTAGGCCCCAGCATCGAAGGGAGAGGAATCCATGAGAGTGCCCCCGAGCAACTCGCATGGGACGTGGCCTTTCCTGACGGCACCAGACAGCGGTTCCCTGAGGTCCCCTTCGTAAGTTCGAGAAGCACCTGCCTCAACTCGGGAAAATCCAGGAAGGTTCTCCCCTCCAGGCGACGATTGAGGCCTATTCCGCTGAGCGCGTCTCGAGGCTAATCACACCTAACCTCTGGAAGCTTTCCAAACGGACCTTCACCACCCTTGCTGCAACTCAAGAAGGTTCCCCGACTACCCGTCTCCACTCAGGAGAGGAAAGGCACGAGAGTCCCGCCCATATCCCAGCAGGCAGCCCCGTTTCCGCCTTTCCTAGCTCGAGAGGAGCGGATCCTTTCACTTACCGCTCCCCGTGCGGCTCGCGAAAGAATTCCCGGGGGCGGGCATTACCGTCGCATCTACAAGAGGGGCACTCTCCACAGCGAAATGGTGAGAGGACTCCAGGGTCATGCCAACATTCCCAGAAGTCCCCCAGATGTCTCAGTCCGATCCAGGCGAAACCTGCTTTTCCCTGCAACTGCCTCGACTTTCAAGCCGAGGATCTACTCAACACGGTGGCCCACGTGGACAACCCTGTGGGAAGCCTCGTGGGAAATCCTCTTGGGAAAGCCTCAAGCGAAAGCCACAGATCCTTGCATCCACGCCTATTGGAAGCGTGACAAGGCTGCTTAACAGATACGGAGGAAAAGCGCACCGTGCCATCGCCCCCACTTCCTGAGACGAGGACTGACTCCCCTGGGGAGACTCCAGAAGTACCCCAAGTTCTATGTCGGCACTGGAGGGGAATCCTCAGGTTCCGGCACCGACTCCACACAAGGTCTTAGGCCCCAGCATCGAGGGGAGAGGGAATCCCGAGAGGCCCCCGCAGCAACTCGCATGGGGACTGGCCTTTCCTGAGGCCACCAGAGCGGGTCCCTGAGGTACCCGTTGTAAGTCGAGAGCACCTGCCGCAACTCGAGAAATCCAGGAGGTTCTCCCCTCCAGGCGAGATGAGGCCCATTTCCGCTCAGGCGTCTCGAGGCTAATCACATCTAACCTCTGGAACTTCCAAAGGGTCCTTCACACCCTTGCTGCAACTCAAGAAGTTCCCCGACATACCCGTCTCCAGTCCAGAGGAAGCACCAGAGTCCGGACCACATCCAGTGGAGCCTCGTTTCCGCCTCCTACCTCGAGAGGAGGGATCCTTTCCCTGCGTTGTCGGGAAAGGATTCCCGGCGTTCCACGTCGCACCTCAAGAGTAGGCGCTCTCCACAGGAAAGGCGAGAGGAACTCCAGGGTCGTGCCACCATTCCCAGAGTCCCCCAGATGTCTCAGTCCATTCCAGGGAAACCTGTTTTCCCTGCACTGCCTCGGACTTTCAAGCCGAGGATCGTCTCACACCACGGAGGCAAGTGGGACAGCCATGTGGGAAAGCCTCGTGGGAAAGCCTCGTGGAAAGCCTCGAGGGAAAGGCACAGGTCCCTTGATCCCACGCGAAGGGAAGCGTGACACTGCTGGTACATCTCGGGAGGAAATCACACGTGCATGCCCCCACTCGAGACGTGGACTGACTCCCCTGGGGAGACTCCAGAAGTACCCCAAGATCCATGTCAGCACTGGAGAGGAATGCTCAGGTTCCGACATCTACTCCACACAAGATCTTAGGCCCCGGCATCGACGGAGAGGAATCCTGAGAGGCCCCCGAGCAACTCGCATGGGTACTGGCCTTTCCTGAGGCCACCAGAGTGGGTCCCTGAGGTCCCCGTCGTAAGTCGAGAGCACCTGCCGCAACTCGAGAAGATCCAGGAGGTTCTCCCCTCCGGGCGAGGATGAGGCCCAATTCCGCTGAGGCGTCTCGAGGCTAATCACACCTAACCTCTGGAACTTCCAAAGGGTCCTTCACACCCTTGCCGCAACTCAAGAAGTTCCCCGACATACCCGTCTCCACTCGAGAGGAAGCACGAGAGTTTCCCTACCACATCCAGAGGAGCCCCGTTTCTGCCTCCTGCCTCGAGAGGAGGGATCCTTTCCCTGCGTGGTCGGGAAAGAATTCCCGGCGTTCCCGTCCCATCTCAAGAGGAGGCGCTAACCACAGGAAAGGCAAGAGGAACTCCAGGGTCGTGCCACCATTCCCAGAGTCCCCAAGATGTCTCAGTCCATTCCAGGGAAACCTGTTTTCCCTGCACTGCCTCGACGTTTCAAGCCGAGGATCGACTCACACCACGGTGGCACGTGGGACAGCCATGTGGGAAAGCCTCGTGGGAAATCCTCGTGGGAAAGCCTCAAGCGAAAGCCACAGATCCCTTGATCCACGCCTATGGAAGCGTGACAAGGCTGTTACAGCTAGGGAGGAAAGCGCACGTGCATGCCCCCACTCGAGACGAGGACTGACTCCCCTGGGGAGACTCCAGACGTACCCCCAAGATCCATGTCAGCACTGGAGAGGAATACTCAGGTTTCCGGCACCAACTCCACACAAGATCTTAGGCCCCAGCATCGACGGGAGAGGAATCCCGAGAGGACCCCGAGCAACTCGCAATGGGGACTGGCCTTTCCTGAGGCCACCAGAGCGGGTCCCTGAAGTCCCCAGTCGTAAGTAGAGAGCACCTGCCGCAATTCGAGAAATCCAGGAGGTTCTCCCCTCCAGGCGTGATGAGGCCCCATTTCCACTGAGGCGTCTCGAGGCTGATCACACCTAATATCTGGAACTCCCAAAGGGTCCTTCACACCCTTGCTGCAACTCAAGAAGTTCCCTGACATACCCGTCTCCACTCGAGAGGAAGCACGAGAGTTCCTCCAACATCCAGAGGAGCCCCGTTTCCGCCTCTTAGCTCGAGAGGAGGGATCTTTTCCCTGTGTGGTCGGGAAAGAATTCCAGGCGTTCCCGTCGCATCCAAGAGGAGGCGCTCTCCACAGGAAAGGCGAGAGGAACTCCAGGGTCGTGCCACCATTACCAGAGTCCCCCAGATGACTCAGTCCATTCCAGGGAAACCTGTTTTCCTTGCACTGCCTCCACTTTCAAGCCGAGGATCGACTCACACCACGTTGGCACGTGGGACAGCCCCTGTGGGAAAGCCTCGTGGGAAAGACTCGTGGGAAAGCCTCGAGGGAAAGGCACAGATCCCTTGATCCACGCGAAGGGAAGCGTGACACTGCTGCTACATCTCGGAAGGAAAGAGCACGTGCATGCCCCCACTCGAGACGAGGACTGACTCCCCTGGGGAGACTCCAGAAGTACCCCAAGATTCATGTCAGCACTGGAGAGGAATCCTCAGGTTCCGGCAACGACTCCACACAAGGTCTTAGGCCCAGCATCGAGGGGAGAGGAATCCCGAGAGGCCCCCGAGCAACTCGCATGGGGACTGACCTTTCCTGAGGCCACCAGAGCGGGTCCCTGAGGTCCCCGTCGTAAGTCAAGAGCACCTGCCGCAACTCGAGAAATCCAGGAGGTTCTCCCCTCCAGGCGAGATGAGGCCCATTTCCGCTGAGGTGTCTTGAGGTTAATCACATCTAACCTCTGGAACTTCCAAAGGGTCCTTCACACCCTTGCTGCAACTCAAGAAGTTCCCCGACATACCCGTCTCCACTCGAGAGAAAGCACCAGAGGTCCCGCCTACATCCAGAGGAGCCCCGTTTCCGCCTCCTAGCTCGAGAGGAGGGATCCTTTCCCTGCAATGTCGGGAAAGGATGCCCGGCGTTCCACGTCGCATCTCAAGAGGAGGCGCTCTCCACAGGAAAGGCGAGAGGAACTCCAGGGTCGTGCCACCATTCCCAGAGTCCCCCAGATGTCTCAGTCCATTCCAGGGAAACCTTTTTTCCCTGCACTGCCTCGACTTTCAAGACGAGGATCGATCTCACACCACGGTGGCACGTGGGACAGCCATGTGGGAAAGCCTCGTGGGAAAGCCTCGAGGGAAAGACACAGATCCCTTGATCCATGCGAAGGGAAGCGTGACACTGTTGCTACAGCTCGGGAGGAAAGCGCACGTGCATGCCCCCACTCGGAGACTAGGACAGACTCCCCTGGGGAGACTCCAGAAGTACCCCAAGATCCATGTCAGCACTGGAGAGGAATCCTCAGGTTCCGGCACCGACTCCACACAAGATCTTAGGCCCCGGCATCGACGGGAGAGGAATCCCGAGAGGCCCCCGAGCAACTCGCATGGGGTACTGGCCTTTCCTGAGGCCACCAGAGTGGGTCCCTGAGGTCCCCGTCGTAAGTCGAGAGCACCTGCCGCAACTCGAGAAGATCCAGGAGGTTCTCCCCTCCAGGCGAGATGAGGCCCATTTCCGCTGAGGCGTCTCGAGGCTAATCACACCTAACCTCTGGAACTTCCAAAGCGATCCTTCACACCCTTGCTGCAACTCAAGAAGTTCCCCGACATACCCGTCTCCACTCGAGAGGAAGCACGAGAGTCCCGCCCACATCCAGAGGAGCCCCGTTTCCGCCTCCTAGCTCGAGAGGAGGGATCCTTTCCACTGTGTGGTCACGGAAAGAATTCCCGGCATTCCCGTCGCATCTCAAGAGGAGGCGCTCTCCACAGGAAAGGTGAGAGGAACTCCAGGGTCATGCCACCATTCCCAGAGTCCCCCAGATGTCTCAGTCCATTCCAGGGAAACCTGTTTTCCCTGCACTGTCTCGACGTTGAAGCCGAGGATCGACTCACACCACGGTGGCACGTGGGACAGCCATGTGGGAAAGCCTCGTGGGAAATGCCTCTTGGGAAAGCCTCAAGCGAAAGCCACAGATCCCTTGATCCACGCTATGGAAGCGTGACAACAGGCTGCTTACAGCTCAGGGAGGAAAGCGCACGTGCATGCCCCCACTCGAGACGAGGACTGACTCCCCTGAGGGAGACTCCAGAAGTACCCCAAGATCCATGTCAGCACTGGAGAGGAATCCTCAGGTTCCGGCACCGACTCCACACAAGATCTTAGGCCCTGGCATCGACGGGTGACGAATCCGAGAGGCCCCGAGCAAACTCACATGGGACTGGCCTTTCCTGAGGCCACCAGAGCGGGTCCCTGAGGTCCCTGTCGTAAGTCGAGAGCACCTGCCTCAAACTCGAGAAAATCCAGGAGGTTCTCCCCTCCAGGCGAGATGAGGGCCCATTTCCTGCTGAGGCGTCTCCAGGCGAATCACACCTAATCCTCTGGAACTACCAAAGGGCTCCTTCACACCCTTGCTGCAACTCAAGAAGTTCCCCGAACATACCCGTCTGCCACTCGAGAGGAAGCACGAGAGTCCCGCCCACATCCAGAGGAGACCCGTTTCCGCCTCCTAGCTCGAGAGGAAGGATCCTTTCCCTGCGTGGTCGGGAAAGAATTCCCGGCGTTCCCGTCGCATCTCAAGAGGAGGCGCTCTACCACAGGAAAGGCAAGAGGAACTCCAGGGTCGTGCCACCATTCCAGAGTCCCCCAGATATGTCTCAGTCCATTCCAGGGAAACCCTGTTTTCGCCTGCACTGCCTCGACTTTCAAGCCGAGGATCCACTCACACCACGGTGGCACGTGGGACAGCCTCTGTGGTAAAGCCTCGTGGAAAGCCTCGAAGTGGAAAGCCACAGATCCCTTGATCCACGCGAAGGGGAAGCGTGACACTGCTGCTACAGCTCGGGAGGAAAGCGCACGTGCATGGCCCCCACTCGAGACGAGGACTGACTCCACTGGGGAGACTCCAGAAGTACCCCAAAATCCATGGTCAGCACTGGAGAGGAATGCTCAGGTTCCTGCACCGACTCCACACAAGATCTTAGGCACCGGCATACGACGGGAGAGGAATCCCTAGAGGCCCCGAGCAACCTCGCAAGGGGACTGGCCTTTCCTGAGGCCACCAGAGCGGGTCCCTGAGGTCCCCGTCGTAAGTCGAGAGCACCTGCCACAACTCGAGAAAATCCAGGAGGTTCTCCCCTCCAGGCGAGATGAGGCCCATTTCCGCTGAGGCGTCTCGAGGCTTATCACACCTAATCCTCTGGAAACCTTACCAAAGGGTCCTTCACACCCATTGTTGCAACTCAACAAGTTCCCCGACATACCCGTGCTCCACTCGAGAGGAAGCACGGAGAGATCCCGCCCACATCCAGAGGAGCCCTGTTTCCGCCTCCTAGCTCGAGAGGAGGGATCCTTTCCCTGCCGGTGGTCGGGAAAGAATTCCCGGCGTTCCCATCGCATCTCAAGAGGAGGCGCTCTCCACAGGAAACGCGAGAGGAACTCCAGGGTCGATGCCACCATTCCCAGAGTCCCCCAGATGTCTCAGTCCATTCAAGGGTAAATCTGTTTTCCCTGCACTGCCTCGACTTTCAAGCCGAGGATCGACTCACACCACGGTGGCACGTGGGACAGCCCTGTGGGAAAGCCTTGTGGGAAAGCCTCGTGGGAAAGCCTCGAGAGAAAGCCACATATCCTTGAACCAAAAAACAAAAACCATCAAAAAAAAAAGCAACGCGGTAAGCCCGTGACACTGTGTTCAAGCTCGGGACAGGAAAGCGCACGGTGCATGCCCCCACTCGAGACCCGGGACTGACTCTCCTGGGGTGCTCTCCAGAAGTACCCCAGCATCCATAAGATCCATGTCAGCACTGGAGAGGAATCCTCAGGTTCCGGCACCGAATCCACAAAAGGTCTTAGGCCCCGGCATCGACGGGAGAGGAATCCCGAGAGGCCGTCCAGCAACTCGCATGGGGACTGGCCTTTCCTGGAGGCCACAAGTGCGGGTCCCTAAGGTCCCCGTCGTAAGTCGGGAGCACGCTGTTACAACTCGCGAAAATCACGAGGTTCTCCCCTCCAAGCGAGATGAGGCCCATTTCCGCTGAGCGTCTCGAGGCTAATCACACCTAACCTCTGGAACTTCCAAACGTTCTTCACACCCTTGCTGCAACTCAAGAAGTTCCCCGACCTACCGGTCTCCACCAAAGAAGAAGCAGCGAGAGTCCCGCCCACATCCAGAGGAGTCCCGTTTCCTGCCTCCTGGCTCGAGACAAGGGATCCTTTCCCTGCGTGATCGGGAAAGAATTCCCGGCGTACCCGTCGCATCTTAAGTGGAGGCGCTCTCCACAGAAAAGTCGAGAGGAACTCCAGGGTCTTGCCACCATTCCCAGAGTCCCCCAGATGTCTCAGTCCATTCCAGGGAAACCTGTTTTCCCTTCACTGCCTCGACTTTCAAGACGAGGATCGACATCGACACACACCACGGTGGCACGTGGGACAGCAACTTTGGGAAAGCCTCGAAGGGAAAGGCCACAGATCCCTTGACCCATGCGAAGAGAAGCGTGACACTGCTACTACAGCTCAGGAGGAAATCGCACGTGCAGGCCCCCACTCGGGACGAGGACTGACTCCCTAGGGAGACTCCCGAAGTACCCCAAGTTCCATGTCAGCACTGGTAGAGGAATCCTCAGGTTCCGGCACAGACTCCACACAAGGTCTTATGCCCCGGCATCGACGGGAGAGAAATCCCGAAAGGCTCCCGAGCAACTCACATGAGGACTGGCCTTTCCTGAGGCCACCAGAGCGGGTCCCTGTGGTCCCCGTCGTAAGTCGAGAGCACCTGCCTGCAACTCGAGAAAATCCAGGAGGTTCTCCCCTCCAGGCGAGATGAGGCACATTTCCGCTGAGGCGTCTCGAGGTCTAATCACACCTAACCTCTGGAACTTCCAAAGGGTCCCTCACACCCTTTCCGCAACCCAAGAAGTTCCCCGACATACCCGTCTCCACTCGAGAGGAAGCACGAGAGTCCCTCCCACATCCAGAGGAGCCTCGTTTCCGCCTCCTAGCTCGAGAGGAGGGATCCTTTCCCTGTGTGGTCGGGAAAGAATTCCCGGCGTTCCTGTCGCATCTCAAGAGGAGGCGCTCTCCACAGGAAAGGAGAGAGGAACTCCAGGGTTGTGCCCCATTCCCAGAGTCCCGCAGATGTCTCAGTCCATTCCAGGGAAACCTGTTTTCCCTGCACTGCCTCGACTTTCAAGCCGAGGATCGACTCACACCACAGTGGCACGTGGGACAGCCCTGTGGGAAAGCCTCGTGGGAAAGCCACAGATCACTTGATCCACGCGAAGGGGAGCATGACACTGCTGCTACAGCTCGGGAGGAAAGTGCACGTGCATGGCCCCACTCGAGACGAGGACTGACACCACTGGGGGGACTCCAGAAGTACCCCAAGATCCATGTCAGCACTGGAGAGTAATCCTCAGGTTCCAGCACCGACTCCACACAAGATCTTAGGCCCCGGCATCGACGGGAGAGGAATCCCGACAGGCCCCGAAGCAACTCGCATGGGGACTCGCCTTTCCTGAGGCCACCAGAGCGGGTCCCTGAGGTCGCCGTCGTAAGTTGAGAGCACCTGCCGCAACTCGAGAATATCCAGGAGGTTCTCCCCTCCAAGGCGACATGAGGCCCATTTCCGCTGATGGCGTCTCGAGTCTAATCACATCTAACATCTGGAACTTCCAAAGGGTCCTTCACACCCTTGCTGCAACTCAAGAAGTTCCCCGACATACCCGTCTCCACTCGAGAGGAAGCACGAGAGTCCCGCCAACATCCAGAGGAGCCCCGTTTCCGCCTCCTAGCTCGAGAGGAGGGATCCTTTCACTGCGTGGTCGGGAAAGAATTCCCGGCGTTCCCATTCGCATCTCAAGAGGAGGCGCTCTCCACAGGAAAGGCGAGAGGAAGTCCAGGGTCGTGCCACCATTCCCAGAGTCCCCTGGATGTCTCAGTCCATTCCAGGGAAAACTGTTTTCCCTGCACTGCCTCGACTTTCAAGCCGAGGATCGACTCACACCACGGTGGCACGTGGAACAGCCCTGTGGGAAAGTCTCGTGGGAAAGCCTCGAGGGAAAAGCCACAGATCCCTTGATCCACGCGAAGGGAAGCGCGACACTGCTGCTACAGCTCGGGAGGAAAGCGCACGTGCATGCCCCCACTCGAGACGAGGACTGACTGCCCTGGGGAGACTCCAGAAGTACCCCAAGATCCATGTCTAGCACTGGAGAGGAATCCTCAGGTTCCAGGCACCTGACTCCACACAGAGGTCTTAGGCCCCAGCATCGACGGGAGAGGAATCCCGAGAGGCCCCCGAGCAACTCGCATGGGGACTGTCCTTTCCTGAGGCCACCAGAGCGGGTCCCTGAGGTCCCCGTCGTAAGTCGAGAGCATCCTGCCACAACTCGAGAAAATCCAGGAGGTTCTCCCCTCCAGGCGAGATGAGGCCCATTTCCGCTGAGGCGTCTCGAGGCTAATCACACCTAACCTCTGGAACTTCCAAAGGGTCCTTCACACCCTTGCTGCAACTCAAGAAGTTCCCCGACATACCCGTCTCCACTCGAGAGGAAGCACGAGAGTCCCGCCCACATCCAGAGGAGCCCCGTTTCCGCCTCCTAGCTCGAGAGGAGGGATCCTTTCCCTGCGTGGTCGGGAAAGAATTCCCGGACGTTCCCGTCGCATCTCAAGAGGAGGCGACTCTCCACAGGAAAGGCGAGAGGAACTCCAGGGTCGTGCCACCATTCCCAGAGTCCCCCAGATGTCTCAGTCCATTCCAGGGAAACCTGTTTTCCCTAGCACTGCCTCGACTTTCAGGACGAGGATCGACTCACACCACGGTGGGACAGCCTGTGGGAACAGCCTCTGTGGAAAAGCCTCGAGGGAAAGCCACAGATCCCTTGATCCACGCGAAGGGAAGCCATGACACTGCTGCTGCAGCTCGGGAGGAAAGCGCACCGTGCATGCCCCCACTCGCAGACGAGGACTGACTCCCCTGGGGAGACTCCAGAAGTACCCCAAGATCCATGTCAGCACCTGGAGAGGAATCCTCAGGTTCCGGCACCGACTCCACACAAGATCTTAGGCCCCGGCATCGAACGGGAGAGGAATCCCGAGAGGCCCCGAGCAACTCGCATGGGGACTGGCCTTTCCTGAGGCCACCAGAGCGGGTCCCTGAGGTCCCCGTCGTAAGTCGAGAGCACCTGCCGCAACTCGAGAAAATCCAGGAGGTTCTCCCCTCCAGGCGAGATGAGGCCCATTTCCGCTGAGGCGTCTCGAGGCTAATCACATCTAACCTCTGGAACTTCCAAAGGGTCCTTCACACCCTTGCTGCAACTCAAGAAGTTCCCCGACATACCCGTCTCCACTCCGAGAGGAAGCACGCAGAGTCCGGACCCACATCCAGATGGAGCCTCGTTTCCGCCTCCTAGCTCGAGAGGAGGGATCCTTTCCCTGCGTTGTCGGGAAAGGAATTCCCGGCGTTCCCGTCGCATCCTCAAGAGTAGGCGCTCTCCACAGGAAAGGCGAGAGGAACTCCAGGGTCGTGCCACCATTCCCAGAGTCCCCCAGATGTCTCAGTCCATTCCAGGGAAACCTGTTTTCCCTGCACTGCCTCGACTTTCAAGCCGAGGATCGTACTCACACCACGGTAGGCACGTGGGACAGCCATGTGGGAAAGCCTCGTGGGAAAGCCTCGTGGGAAAGCCTCGAGGGAAAGCCACAGATCCCTTGATCCACGCGAAGGGAAGCGTGACACTGCTGGTACAGCTCGGGAGGAAAGCACACGTGCATGCCCCCACTCGAGACGAGGACTGACTCCCCTGGGGAGACTCCAGAAGTACCCCAAGATCCATGTCAGCACTGGAGAGGAATCCTCAGGTTCCGGACATCTGACTCCACACAAGATCTTAGGCCCCGGCATCGACGGGAGAGGAATCCCGAGAGGCCCCCGAGCAACTCGCATGGGTACTGGCCTTTCCTGAGGCCACCAGAGCGGGTCCCTGAGGTCCCCGTCGTAAGTCGAGAGCACCTGCCGCAACTCGAGAAAATCCAGGAGGTTCTCCCCTCCAGGCGAGATGAGGCCCATTTCCGCTGAGGCGTCTCGAGGCTAATCACACCTAACCTCTGGAACTTCCAAAGGGTCCTTCACACCCTTGCCTGCAACTCAAGAAGTTCCCCGACATACCCGTCTCCACTCGAGAGGAAGCACGAGAGTCCTACCCACATCCAGAGGAGCCCCGTTTCCGCCTCCTAGCTCGAGAGGAGGGATCCTTTCCCTGCGTGGTCGGGAAAGAATTCCCGGCGTTCCCGTCGCCATCTCAAGAGGAGGCGCTCTACCACAGGAAAGGCGAGAGGAACTCCAGGGTCGTGCCACCATTCCCAGAGTCCCCAAGATGTCTCAGTCCATTCCAGGGAAACCTGTTTTCCCTGCACTGCCTCGACGTTTCAAGCCGAGGATCGACTCACACCACGGTGGCACGTGGGACAGCCATGTGGGAAAGCCTCGTGGGAAAGCCTCGTGGGAAAGCCTCAAGCGAAAGCCACAGATCCCTTGATCCACGCGTATGGGAAGCGTGACACAGGCTGCTTACAGCTAGGGAGGAAAGCGCACGTGCATGCCCCACTCGAGACGAGGACTGACTCCCCTGGGGAGACTCCAGACGTACCCCAAGATCCATGTCAGCACTGGAGAGGAATACTCAGGTTTCGGCACCAGACTCCACACAAGATCTTAGGCCCCAGCATCGACGGGAGAGGAATCCCGAGAGGACCCCGAGCAACTCGCAAGGGGACTGGCCTTTCCTGAGGCCACCAGAGCGGGTCCCTGAAGTCCCAGTCGTAAGTCAGAGAGCACCTGCCGCAATTCGAGGAAATCCAGGAGGTTCTCCCCTCCAGGCGTGATGAGGCCCATTTCCACTGAGGCGTCTCGAGGCTGAATCACACCTAATATCTGGAACTCCCAAAGGGTCCTTCACACCCTTGCTGCAACTCAAGAAGTTCCCTGACATACCCGTCTCCACTCGAGAGGAAGCACGAGAGTTCCTCCAACATCCAGAGGAGCCCCGTTTCCGCCTCTTAGCTCGAGAGGAGGGATCTTTTCCCTGTGTGGTCGGGAAAGAATTCCAGGCGTTCCCGTCGCATCCAAGAGGAGGCGCTCTCCACAGGAAAGGCGAGAGGAACTCCAGGGTCGTGCCACCATTACCCAGAGTCCCCCAGATGACTCAGTCCATTCCAGGGAAACCTGTTTTCCTTGCACTGCCTCCACTTTCAAGCCGAGGATCGACTCACACCACGTTGGCACGTGGGACACCCCTGTGGGAAAGCCTCGTGGGAAAGACTCGTGGGAAAGCCTCGAGGGAAAGGCCACAGATCCCTTGATCCACGCGAAGGGAAGCGTGACACTGCTGCTACATCTCGGAAGGAAAGAGCACGTGCATGCCCCCACTCGAGACGAGGACTGACTCCCCTGGGGAGACTCCAGAAGTACCCCAAGATTCCATGTCAGCACTGGAGAGGAATCCTCAGGTTCCGGCAACGACTCCACACAAGGTCTTAGGCCCAGCATCGAGGGGAGAGGAATCCCGAGAGGCCCCCGAGCAACTCGCATGGGGACTGACCTTTCCTGAGGCCACCAGAGCGGGTCCCTGAGGTCCCCGTCGTAAGTCAAGAGCACCTGCCGCAACTCGAGAAATCCAGGAGGTTCTCCCCTCCAGGCGAGATGAGGCCCATTTCCGCTGAGGTGTCTTGAGGTTAATCACATCTAACCTCTGGAACTTCCAAAGGGTCCTTCACACCCTTGCTGCAACTCAAGAAGTTCCCCGACATACCCGTCTCCACTCGAGAGAAAGCACCAGAGTCCCGCCTACATCCAGAGGAGCCCCGTTTCCGCCTCCTAGCTCGAGAGGAGGGATCCTTTCCCTGCAATGTCGGGAAAGGATGCCCGGCGTTCACGTCGCATCTCAAGAGGAGGCGCTCTCCACAGGAAAGGCGAGAGGAACTCCAGGGTCGTGCCACCATTCCCAGAGTCCCCCAGATGTCTCAGTCCATTCCAGGGAAACCTTTTTTCCCTGCACTGCCTCGACTTTCAAGACGAGGATCGTCTCACACCACGGTGGCACGTGGGACAGCCATGTGGGAAAGCCTCGTGGGAAAGCCTCGAGGGAAAGACACAGATCCCTTGATCCATGCGAAGGGAAGCGCGACACTGTTGCTACAGCTCGGGAGGAAAGCGCACGTGCATGCCCCCCTGGAGACTAGGACAGACTCCCCTGGGGAGACTCCAGAAGTACCCCAAGATCCATGTCAGCACTGGAGAGGAATCCTCAGGTTCCGGCACCACTCCACACAAGATCTTAGGCCCCGGCATCGACGGGAGAGGAATCCTGAGAGGCCCCGAGCAACTCGCATGGGTACTGGCCTTTCCTGAGGCCACCAGAGTGGGTCCCTGAGGTCCCCGTCGTAAGTCGAGAGCACCTGCCGCAACTCGAGAAGATCCAGGAGGTTCTCCCCTCCAGGCGAGATGAGGCCCATTTCCGCTGAGGCGTCTCGAGGCTAATCACACCTAACCTCTGGAACTTCCAAAGCGACCTTCACACCCTTGCTGCAACTCAAGAAGTTCCCCGACATACCCGTCTCCACTCGAGAGGAAGTACGAGAGTCCTGCCCACATCCAGAGGAGCCCCGGTTCCGCCTCCTAGCTCGAGAGGAGGGATCCTTTCACTGTGTGGTCACGAAAGAATTCCCGGCATTCCCGTCGCATCTCAAGAGGAGGCACTCTCCACAGGAAAGGTGAGAGGAACTCCAGGGTCATGCCACCATTCCCAGAGTCCCCCAGATGTCTCAGTCCATTCCAGGGAAACCTGTTTTCCCTGCACTGTCTCGACGTTGAAGCCGAGGATCGACTCACACCACGGTGGCACGTGGGACAGCCATGTGGGAAAGCCTCGTGGGAAATCCTCTTGGGAAAGCCTCAAGCGAAAGCCACAGATCCCTTGATCCACGCCTATGGAAGCGTGAAAAGGCTGTTACAGCTAGGGAGGAAAGCGCACGTGCATGCCCCCACTCGAGCCGAGGACTGACTCCCCTGAGGAGACTCCAGAAGTACCCCAAGATCCATGTCAGCACTGGCGAGGAATTCTCAGGTTCCGGCACCGACTCCACACAAGATCTTAGGCCCTGGCATCGACGGGTGACGAATCCCGAGAGGCCCCCGAGCAACTCACATGGTGACTGGCCTTTCCTGAGGCCACCGAGAGCGGGTCCCTGAGGTCCCTGTCGTAAGTCGAGAGCACCTGCCTCAAATCGAGAAAATCCAGGAGGTTCTCCCCTCCAGGCGAGATGAGGCCCATTTCTGCTGAGGCGTCTCCAGGCGAATCACACCTAATCTCTGGAACTACCAAAGGCTCATTCACACCCTTGCTGCAACTCAAGAAGTTCCCCAACATACCCGTCTGCACTCGAGTTGAAGCACGAGAGTCCCGCCCACGACGAGATGAGACCCGTTTCCGCCTCCTAGCTCGAGAGAAAGGATCCTTTCCCTGCGTGGTCGGGAAAGAATTCCCGGCGTTCCCGTCGCATCTCAAGAGGAGGCGCTCTACACAGGAAAGGCAAGAGGCACTCCAGGGTCGTGCCACCATTCCCAGAGTCCCCCAGATATTCAGTCCATTCCAGGGAACCCTGTTTTCCGCTGCACTGCCTCGACTTTCAAGCCGAGGATCCACTCACACCACGGTGGCACGTGGGACAGCTCTGTGGTAAAGCCTCGTTGAAAGCCTCAAGTGGAAAGCCACAGATCCCTTGATCCACGCGAGGGGAAGCGTGACACTGCTGCTACAGCTCGGGAGGAAAGCGCAGGTGCATGGCCCCACTCGAGACGAGGACTGACTCCACTGGGGAGACTCCAGAAGTACCCCAAAATCCAGGTCAGCACTGGAGAGGAATGCCTCAGGTTCCTTCACCGACTCCACACAAGATCTTAGGCACCGGCATAGACGGGAGAGGAATCCCTAGAGGCCCCCGAGCACCTCGCAAGGGGACTGGCCTTTCCTGAGGCCACCAGAGCGGGTCCCTGAGGTCCCCGTCGTAAGTCGAGAGCACCTGCCACAACTCGAGAAAATCCAGGAGGTTCTCCCCTCCAGGCGAGATGAGGCCCAATTCCGCTGAGGCGTCTCGAGGCTTATCACACCTATCCTCTGAAACCTACAAAGGGTCCTTCACACCATTGTTGCAACTCAACAAGTTCCCCGACATACCCGTGTCCACTCGAGAGGAAGCAGGAGAGACCCGCCCACATCCAGAGGAGCCCTGTTTCCGCCTCCTAGCTCGAGAGGAGGGATCCTTTCCCTGCGGGTCGGGAAAGAATTCCCGGCGTTCCCATCGCATCTCAAGAGGAGGCGCTCTCCACAGGAAACGCGAGAGGAACTCCAGGGTCGAGCCACATTCCCAGAGTCCCCCAGATGTCTCAGTCCATTCAAGGGTAATCTGTTTTCCCTGCACTGCCTCGACTTTCAAGGCGAGGATCGACTCACACCACGGTGGCACGTGGGACAGCCCTGTGGGAAAGCCTTGTGGGAAAGCCTCGTGGGAAAGCCTCGAGGAGAAAGCCACATATTCCTTGATCCAAGCAAAGGGAAGCGTGACACTGCTGCTTCAGCTCGGGAGGAAAGCGCACGTGCATGCCCCCACTCGAGACGAGGACTGACTCTCCTGGGGTGTCTCCAGAAGTACCCCAAGATCCATGTCAGCACTGGAGAGGAATCCTCAGGTTCCGGCACCGAATCCACAAAAGGTCTTAGGCCCCGCATCGACGGGAGAGGAATCCCGAGAGGCCGTCCAGCAACTCGCATGGGGACTGGCCTTTCCTGAGGCCACAAGTGCGGGGTCCCTAAGGTCCCCGTCGTAAGTCGGGAGCACCTGTTACAACTCGCGAAAATCCACGAGGTTCTCCCCTCCAAGCGAGATGAGGCCCATTTCCGCTGAGGCGTCTCGAGGCTAATCACACCTAACCTCTGGAACTTCCAAACGGTTCTTCACACCCTTGCTGCAACTCAAGAAGTTCCCCGACCATTACCCGGTCTCCACTAAGAGAAGAAGCGCGGAAGTCCCGCCCACATCCAAAGGAGGTCCCCGTTTCTGCCTCCTGGCTCGAGAGCAAGGGATCCTTTCCCTGCGTGATCGGGAAAGAATTCCCGGCGTACCCGTCGCATCTTAAGTGGAGGCGCTCTCCACAGGAAAAGTTGGAGAGGAACTCCAGGGTCTTGCCACCATTCCCAGAGTCCCCCAGATGTCTCAGTCCATTCCAGGGAAACCTGTTTTCCCTGCACTGCCTCGACTTTCAAGCGAGGATCGACATCGACACACACCACGGGTGGCACGTGGGACAGCACTTTGGAAAGCCTCGAAGAAAGCACAGATCCTTGACCCATGCGAAGAGAAGCGTGACACTGCTACTACAGCTCAGGAGGAAATCGCACGTGCAGGCCCCACTCGGGACGAGGACTGACTCCCTAGGGAGACTCCCGAAGTACCCCAAGTTCCATGTCAGCACTGGAGAGGAATCCTCAGGTTCCGGCACAGACTCCACACAAGGTCTTATGCCCCCGGCATCGACGGGAGAGAAATCCCGAAAGGCTCCCGAGCAACTCACATGAGGACTGGCCTTTCCTGAGGCACA
>NW_017196521.1:0-8464 GCF_001704415.2 Capra hircus
GTGGGAATGCTCTTGGGAACTCTCGTGCGTGAAAGCGCTCGAGGAAAGCCTGACGGAAGAGAGATACCATTATCACGCGGAGAAAGAGGAAAGCGCGAACACTGCTGCTACAGCAATTCAGGGAGGGAAGCGCACGTGCATAGTCCCCACTCGAGAACCGAGACTGACTCCACTGCGGGAAGAATCGCACCCCCCCGAAATACCCCCCAAGATCCTTCAGTACAGCACTGGAAGAGGAATCCTCAGCGCTATCAGCGCACCGACTTCCACACAAGATCTTACGACGGCTCCGGCATCCGCACGGAAGCTAGGATCCCGAGAGGCCCCCAAAGCAACTCGCAAATGGGCGACTGGCCCTTTCACTGAGCGCCACCAGAGTGAGGCCCTGACGTCCCAGTATGTAAGTCGAGGGAGCACCTGCCGAACTCGGAGAAATCCAGGGAGTTCTCCCCTCCAGGCCGCAGCATGGGGCCCATTTCCGGCTGAAGCGCGACTCGAGGCCTATTCACACCCTGAACCTCTGGAACTTCCAAAGGGGTCCTTTCACACCCTTGCGCAACTCAAGAAGTTGCACCCGACATACCCGTCTCCACTCGAGAGAAGCACGAGAGTCCGCCGCCCACATCCAAGCAGCCCCGTTTCTGCCTCGCTAGCTTCGGAGAGGAAGATCCTTTCCTGCGGCACGCGTCGGGAATGAATTTCCCAGCATCTCTCGTGCGCAAACTCAAGCAGGAGGCGCTCTCCACAGGAAAAGGCCGAGAGGGAACTCCAGGGTCGTGCCATCATTTCCAGTCGTCCCCCAGATGATCTCAGTTCCTATTTCCAGCGCTAAACCTTTTTTTTCCCTGCCCACTGCTCGTACTTTTCAAGCCGAGGATCGACTCACACCACGGTGGCACGTGGGACAGCCCTGGTGGGAAAGGCCTCGCGCGGGAAAGCCTCCAGCGGAAAGCCACAGATCCCTTGATCACGTCGAAGGGAAGCCGTGACACTGCTGCTACTAGGCTCGGAGGAAATCGCACGTGCATGCCCCCACTCAGAGACGGCAGGACTGACTCCCCTGCGCGAGACTCCAGAAGTACGCCCCAAGCATCCATGTTCGGCCACTGAGAGGAGGAGTGGCCTCAGGTTCTCGTTCACCCACTCACACAAGGTTCTTAGGCCCCGCATCGACGACGGAGAGGAATCCGAGAGGCCCGCAAGCAACTCGCATGGGGACTGGCCTTTTCCTGAGGGCCTCCAGAGATCGGCGTCCCTGAAAACCCCGTCTTAAGTCGGAGGAGCACCTGCCGCAACACGAGAAAATCCAGGAGGTTTTCCCCTCCGCGCAGGTGAGGCCCATTTTCGCTGAGGGCGCTCTCGAGGCCTAATCAAAACCTAACCTCTGGAACTCTCCAAAAGGTCCTTCACACTCCACTTGCTGCAACTCCAAGAAGTTCCCACGAACCTTACCTGTCTCCACTGCGCAGAGGATAGCACGAAGAGTCTCCGCCCACATTGCCATGAGCGAGACCCGTTTCTGCCTCCTACGCTCAAGCGAAGAGGCGATTCCTTTTCCCTGCGGTGCGTCGCGTAAAGACATTACCGTTCCCGTCGCATTCGCAAAGAGGCGTCGCTCTCCACAGGAAAGGCGAGGACGGAACTCCAGCGGTCGTGGTGCCCACCATTCCCTGGTCCCCCAGAATGTCTCTAGTCTATCCAGGCGAAACCGTTTTCCCTGACTGCCTCGGACTTTCAAGCCGGTCGCAGGATCGACTCACACCCACGGTGGCCAAGTGGGGATAGCCCGTGTGCCGGAAAGCCTCGTCAGGGAAAGCCACAGATCCCTTGATCCACGCGAAGGGAAGCGTGACAGTGCTGCTACAGCTCGGAGGAAAGCGCACGTGCATGCCCCAACTCGAGACGAGGACTGACTCCCCTGGGGAGACTCCAGAAGTACCCCAAAATCCATGTCAGCACTGGAGAGGAATCCTCAGGTTCCAGGACCGACTCCACACAATGTCTTAGTCCCCGGCATCGAGGGAGAGGAATCCCGAGAGGACCCCGAGCAACTCGCATGGGGACTGGCCTTTCCTGAGGCCACCAGAGCGGTCCCTAAGGTCCCGTAAGTTGAGAGGACCTGCCGCAACTCGAGAAAATCCAGGAGGTTCTCCCCTCCAGGCGATATGAGGCCCATTTCCGCTGAGGAGTCTCGAGGCTATTCACACCTAAACTCTGGAACTTCCAAAGGGTCATTCACACCCTTGCTGCAACTCAAGAAGTTCCCCGACATACCCGTCTCCACTCGAGAGGAAGCACGAGAGTCCCGCCCACATCCAGAGGAGCGCCGTTTCCGCCTCCTAGCTCGATGGAGGGATCTTTCTCTGCGTGCTCGGGAAAGAATTCCCGGCGTTCCCGTCGCATCTCAAGAGGAGCGCTCTCCACAGGAAAGGCAAGAGGAACTCCAAGGTCGAGCCAGCATTCCCAGAGTCCCCCAGATGTCTCTGTCCATTCCAGGGAAACCTGTTTTCTGCAATGCGTCGACTTTCAAGCCGAGGATCGGAAACACACACGGTGGCACGTAGGAGAGCCCTGTGGGAAAGCCTCGTGGGAAAGCTTCGTGGGAAAGCCTCGAGGGAAGCCACAGATCCCTTGAACCCGGGAAGGGAAGCGTGACACTGCTGCTACAACTCGGGAGGAAAGGGCACGTGCATGCCCAAACTCGAGACAAGGACTGACTGCCCTGGGGAGACTCCAGAAGTACACCAAGTTCCATGTCAGCACTGGAGAGAAATCCTCAGGTTCCGGTACCGACTCCACACAAGGTCTTAGGCCCCGGCATTGACGGAGAGGAATCCCGAGAGCCCCTGAGCAACTCGCATGGGGACTGGCCTTTCCTGAGGCCACCAGAGCGGGTCCCTGAGGTCCCTTCGTAAGTCGAGAGCACCTGCCGCAACTCGAGAAAATCCAGGAGGTTCTCCCCTCCAGGAGAGATGAGGCCATTTCCGCTGAGGCGTCTTGAGGCTAATCACATCTAACATCTGGTACTTCTTCAAAGGGTCCCTCACACCCTTGCTGCAACTCAGAAGTTCCCCGACATACCCGTCTCCACTCGAGAGGAAGCACGAGAGTCCCGCCCACATCCAGAGGAGCCACATTTCCGCCTCCTAACTCGAGAGGTGGGATCCTTTCCCTGCGTGGTGGGGAAAGAATTCCCCGCGTTACCGTCGCTTCTCAAGATGGAGGCGCTCTCAACAGGAAAGGCGAGAGGAACTCCAGAGTCGTGCCACATTCCCAGAGTCCCCCAGATGTCTCAGCCCATTCCAGGGAAACCTGTTTTCCCTGCTTTGCCTCTACTTTCAAGCCGAGGATCGACTCACACCATGGTGGTTCGTGGGACAGCCCTGTGGGAAAGCCTCGTTGGAATGCCTCCTGGGAAGGCCTCGAGGGAAAGCCACAGATCCCTTGATCCACGCGAAGGGAAGTGCGACACTGGCTGCTACAGCTCGGGAGGAAAGCGCACGTGCATGCCCCCACTCGATACAAGGACTGACTCCCCTGGGGAGACTCCAGAAGTACCCCAAGATCCATGTCAGCACTGGAGAGGAATCCTCAGGTTCCGGCACCCGACTCCTCACAAGGTCTTAGGCCCCAGCATCGACGGGAGAGGAATTCCGAGAGGCCGCCCAGCAACTCGCATAGGGACTGGCCTTTCCTGAGTCCACCAGAGCGGGTCCCGTGGTCCCCGGTCGTAAGTCGAGAGCACCTGCCCGCAACTCGAGAAAATCCAGGAGGTTCTCCCCTCCAGGCGAGATGAGGCCCATTTCCGCTGAGGCGTCTCGAGGCTAATCACATCTGATATCTGGAACTTCCAAAGGGTCCTTCACACCCGTACGGCAACTCAAGAAGTTCCCCGACATACCCTTCTCCACTCGAGAGTAAACACGAAAGTCCCGCCCACATCCAGAGGAGCCCCTTTTCCGCCTCCTAGCTCGAGAGGAGGGATCCTTTTCCTTGCGTGTTGGGGAAAGAATTCCCCGCGTTCCAGTCGCTTCTCAAGAGGAGGCGCTCTCCACAGGAAAGGCGGAGAGGAACTCCAGAGTCGTGCCACCATTCCCAGAGTCCCCCAGATGTCTCAGTCCCATTGCAGGGAAACCTGTTTTCCCTGCACTGCTTCTACTTTCAAGCCGAGTATCCACTCACACCACGGTGGCACGTGGGACTGCCCTGTGGGAAAGACTCGTGGGAAAGCCTTGTGGGAAAGCCTCGTGGGAAAGCCACGAGCGAAAGCCACAGATTCCCTGATCCACTCGAAGGGAAGAGTGACACTGCTGCTACAGCTCGGGAGGAAAGCGTAGTTGCATGCCCTCACTCGAGACGAGGACTGACTCCCCTGGGGAGACTCCAGAAGAACCCCAAGATCCATGTCGGCACTGGAGAGGAATCCTCAGGTTCCAGCACCGACTCCACACAAGGTCTTAGGCCCAGCATCGACGGGAGAGGAATTCCGAGAGGCCGCCCAGCAACTCGCATAGGGACTGGCCTTTCCTGAGTCCACCAGAAGCGGGTCCCCGTGGTCCCGGTCGTAAGTCGAGAGCACCTGCCGCAACTCGAGAAAATCCAGGAGGTTCTCCCCTCCAGGCGAGATGAGGCCCATTTCCGCTGAGCGCGTCTCGAGGCTAATCACATCTGATATCTGGAACTTCCAAAGGGTCCTTCACACCCGTACGGCAACTCAAGAAGTTCCCCGACATACCCTTCTCCACTCGAGAGTAAACACGAAAGTCCCGCCCACATCCAGAGGAGCCCCTTTTCCGCCTCCTAGCTCGAGAGGAGGGATCCTTTTCCTGCGTGTTGGGGAAAGAATTCCCCGCGTTCCAGTCGCTTCTCAAGAGGAGGCGCTCTCCACAGGAAAGGCGAGAGGAACTCCAGAGTCGTGCCACCATTCCCAGAGTCCCCCAGATGTCTCAGTCCATTGCAGGGAAACCTGTTTTTCCCTGCACTGCTTCTACTTTCAAGCCGAGTATCCACTCACACCACGGTGGCACGTGGGACTGCCCTGTGGGAAAGACTCGTGGGAAAGCCTTGTGGGAAAGCCTCGTGGGAAAGCCACGAGCGAAAGCCACAGATTCCCTGATCCACTCGAAGGGAAGAGTGACACTGCTGCTACAGCTCGGGAGGAAAGCGTAGTTGCATGCCCTCCACTCGAGACGAGGACTGACTCCCCTGGGGAGACTCCAGAAGAACCCCAAGATCCCATGTCGGCACTGGAGAGGAATCCTCAGGTTCCAGCACCGGACTCCACACAAGGTCTTAGGCCCCAGCATCGACGGGAGAGGAATTCCGAGAGGGCCGCCCAGCAACTCGCATAGGGACTGGCCTTTCCTGAGTCCACCAGAGCGGGTCCCCGTGGTCCCGGTCGTAAGTCGAGAGCACCTGCCGCAACTCGAGAAAATCCAGGAGGTTCTCCCCTCCAGGCGAGATGAGGCCCATTTCCGCTGAGGCGTCTCGAGGGCTAATCACATCTGATATCTGGAACTTCCAAAGGGTCCTTCACACCCGTACGGCAACTCAAGAAGTTCCCCGACATACCCTTCTCCACTCGAGAGTAAACACGAAAGTCCCGCCCACATCCAGAGGAGCCCCTTTTTCCGCCTCCTAGCTCGAGAGGAGGGATCCTTTTCCTGCGTGTTGGGGAAAGAATTCCCCGCGTTCCAGTCGCTTCTCAAGAGGAGGCGCTCTCCACAGGAAAGGCGAGAGGAACTCCAGAGTCGTGGCCACCATTCCCAGAGTCCCCCAGATGTCTCAGTCCATTGCAGGGAAACCTGTTTTCCCTGCACTGCTTCTACTTTCAAGCCGAGTATCCACTCACACCACGGTGGCACGTGGGACTGCCCTGTGGGAAAGACTCGTGGGAAAGCCTTGTGGGAAAGCCTCGTGGGAAAGCCACGAGCGAAAGCCACAGATTCCCTGATCCACTCGAAGGGAAGAGCGACACTGCTGCTACAGCTCGGGAGGAAAGCGTAGTTGCATGCCCTCACTCGAGACGAGGACTGACTCCCCTGGGGAGACTCCAGAAGAACCCCAAGATCCATGTCGGCACTGGAGAGGAATCCTCAGGTTCCAGCACCGACTCCACACAAGGTCTTAGGCACCGGCATCGACGGGAGAGGAATCCCGAGAGGTCCCCAAGCAACTCGCATGGGGACTGGCCTTTCCTGAGGCCAACAGTGCGGGTCCCTGAGGTCCCCGTCGTAAGTCGAGAGCACCTGCCACAACTTGAGAAAATCCCAGGAGGTTCTCCCCTCCAGGCGAGATGAGGCCCATTTCCGCTGAGGCGTTTGGAGGCTAATCACACCTAACCTCTGGAACTTCCAAAGGGTCCTTCACACCCTTGCTGCAACTCAAGAAGTTCCCCGACATACCCGTCTCCACTGGAGAGGAAGCACTTGGAGTCCCGCCCACATCCAGAGGAGCCCCGTTTGCGCCGCCTAGCTTGAGAGGAGGGATCCTTTCCCTGCGTGGTCGGGAAAGAATTCCCGGCGTTCCCGTCGCATCTCAAGAGGAGGAACTCTCCACAGGAAAGAGGAGAGGAATTCCAGGGTCGTGCCACCATTCCCAGAGTCCCCCAGATGTCTCAGTCCATTCCAGGGAAACCTGTTTTTCCTGCACTGCCTCGACTTTCAAGCAGAGGATCGACTCACACCACGGTGGCACGTGGGACAGCCCTGTGGGAAGGCCTCGTGGGAAAGCCTCGTGGGAAAGCCTCGAGGGAAAGCCACAGATCCCTTGATCCTCGCGAAGGGAAGCGTGACACTGCTGGTACAGCTCGGGAGGAAAGGGCACGTGCATGACCCCTACTCGGGACGAGGACTGACTCCGCTGGGAAGACTCCAGAAGTACCCCAAGATCCATGTCAACACTGGAGAGGAATCCTCAGGTTCCGGCACCGACCCCACACAAGGTCTTATGCTCCGGCAACGATGGGAAAGGAATCCCGAGAGGCCCCCGTGCAACTTCCATGGTGACTGGCCTTCCCTTAGGCCAACAGAGCGGGTCCCTGAAGTTCCCCGTTGTAAGTCGAGAGCACCTGCCGTACCTCGAGAAAATCCCTGGAGGTTCTCCCCTCCGGGCGAGATGAGGCCTATTTCCGCTAATGCGTCACGAGGCTAATCACACCTAACCTCTGGAACTCCCAAAGGGTCCTAAACACTTTTGCTGCAACTTAAGAAGTTCCCCGACATACCCGCCTCCACTCGAGAGGAAGCACGAGAGTCCCGCCCACATCCAGAGGAGCCCCGTTTCCATCTCATAGCTCGAGAGGAGGTATACTTTCCCTGCGTGTTCGGGAAAGAATTCCCGGCTTCCCGTCGCATCTCAAGAGGAGGCGCTCTCCACAGGAAAGGCGAGAGGAACTCCAGGGTCGTGCCACCATTCCCACAGTCCCCCAGATGTCTCAGTCTATTCCAGGAAAACCTGTTTTCCCTGCACTGCCTCGACTTTCAAGCCGAGGATCGACTCACACCACGGTGGCACGTGGGGACAGCCCTGTGGGGAAAGCCTCGTGGGAAAGCCTCATGGGAAAGCCTCGAGCGAAAGTCACAGATCCCTTGATCCACGCGAAGGGTAGCATGACACTGCTGCTACAGCTCGGGAGGAAATCGCCCGTGACGCCACCACTCGAGTCGAGGACTGACTTCCCTGGGGAGACTCTAGAAGTACCCAAGATCCATGTCGGCACTAGAGAGGAATACTCAGGTTCGGGCACTGACTCCACACAAGGTCTTAGGACCCAGCATCGACGGAGGTGAATCCGAGAGGGCCGCGAGCAACTCGCATGGGGGACTGGCCTTTCCTGAGGCCATCAGAGCGGGACTCTGAGGTCCCCGTCGTAAGTCGAGAGCACCTGCCGCAACTCGAGAAAATCCAGGAGGTTCTCCCCTCCAGGCAAGATGAGGCCGCATTTGTGCTGAGGCGTCTCAGGGTAATCAGACCTAACCTCTGCAACTTCCAAAGGGTCCTTCACACCCTTGCTGCAACTCAAGAAGTTGCCCGACATACCCGTCTCCACTCGATGGAAGCACGAGAGTCCCGCCCACATCCAGAGAGCCCCGTTTCCGCCTCCTAGCTCGAGAGGAGAGATCCTTTCCCTGCGGGGTCGGGAAAGAATTCCCGGCGTTCCCGTCGCATCTCAAGAGGAGGCTCTCCACAGGAAAGGCAAGAGGAAATCCAGGGTCGTGCCACCATTCCCAGAGTCCCCCAGATGTCTCAGTCCATTCCAGGGAAACCTGTTTCCCTGCATTGCCTCGACTTTCAAGCCGAGGATCGACTCACACCAAGGTGGCACGTGGGACTGCCCTCGTGGGAAAGCCTCGAGGGGAAGCCACAGATCCTTGATCCACGCGAAGGGAAGCGCGACACTGCAGCTAGAGCTCGGAAGGAAAATGCACTTGCATGCCCCACTCGAGACGAGGACTGACTCCCC
>NW_017196522.1:0-8464 GCF_001704415.2 Capra hircus
TTGCAAAAGCATCTTTTTAATGCCTTTGGTCATCACTTTTCTTCCAAGTCATAAATACGTTTTAAGTTCATGGAGGCAGACATCACCTGCAGTGATTTCCAAGCCCCCCAAAATAGTCTGCTGCTGTTTCCAATGTTTTCCCATCTATTTGCCATGAAGTGATGAGACTGGATGCAATGATTTTAGTTTTCTGAATGCTGAGCTTTAAGCTAACTTTTTCACTCTCCTCTTTCACTTTCATCAGGAGACTCTTTAGTTCTTCTTCACTTTCTGCCATAAGGGTGGTGTCATCTGCATATCTGAGATTCTTGATATTTCTCCCAGCAATCTGGATTCCAGCGTGTGCTTCCTCCAGCCCAGTGTTTCTCATGATGTACTCTGCATATAAGTTAAATAAGCAGGGTGACAATACACTGCCTTGACATATTCCTTTTCCTATTTAGAACCAGTCTGTTGTTCCATGTCCAGTTCGAACTGTTTCTTCCTGACCTGCATACAGGTTTCTCAAGAGACAGGTCAGGTGGTCTGGTATTCCCATCTCTTTCAGAATTTTTCCCAGTTTATTGTGATCCACACAGTCAAAGGCTTTGGCATAGTCAATAAAGCAGAAATAGATGTCTTTTTTTCTGGAACTCTCTTGCTTTTTCAATGATCCAGTGGATGTTGGCAGTTTGATCTCTGGTTTCTCTGCATGTTTTAAATCCCTCTTGAACATTTGGAAGTTCACAGTTCATGTGAACTTGGAGAATTTTGAGCATTACTTTACTAGTGTGTGAGATGAGTGCAATTGTGCAGCAGCTTGAATATTCTTTGTCATTGCCTTTCTTTGGGATTGGAATGAAAACTGACCTAATGACTAGATGTTTTCAATTGCATATGCTGAAAGAACTGGCTGTGCAGTTTTGAAGAAAAAAAATCATTTTAACCCATTTTCTCTGAAGTGCAAGGCATATCATGGCCATCCCTGAATCATAAAGTCACCTTTTCTTTATGTAGTCATAGTTTCATGCCTAAATTATAGGCCAACTCGTGCTCAAATGGACTCTGATGTCAGGGGCAGATCAACTAATAAAAAGCTTGGATTGTCCCTCTGGAGGAAAGTGAGATCTTGGTCCCACGAGAAGAATCTGAAGGGTTAAGGGAACTTGCAAGAGTGGGGAAAGCTTAGTCCATCCTACATGTACCAAAATCTTAAATAAGGCTTATTTACTTTACCGAAGTAAAAAAACAGATGATGAAAACAATTATAAATCAATGAAAGGTAAAGAAATCCATAGTCTGTTATCAAAAATTGCATTCTAAGAAAACTTTGTTCTCTTAACCTAGAGAGGAGACTAAATTCCATCTGGTACCAGCTTACCAGAAGACAAACAAACAAACAAACAAATTATCGGTAAGCTTAAAAAAAGTATATTCCATATATCTTGAAGTAGCAGTATTTCTGCAAAGGCATCAGTGTGAAACCATAGAGGACATGGTTAAAACCTGATTAAATAGAAATTGACAATGTAATCTGGTCACTGCTGCGACTTGAAATGCTTTAATATGATAACTGGAATTATAACTGACAGCATTTGACCAGGACATATCAGATTTTCACGGATGTCAGATAATTTCTAGGATATCTATATTAGGAACTGAAGGAATCTTTGAACCTAGGAAAGAAAACAACAGTCTCAAAGGCCCTTGCTGAATCATCTATCAGCAAGGAATGTCTTTGCAAGGATCGCAAAGTGAAGGGAAAATACACCGACCTGCCTCTGCAACTTTGGTCCTCTGAGCAGATCTGGAGGTCTCCCTTTGTATAAGCTAACCTGTTCCTTCCAAATAGAGGTTTGCAACACAAAACAAGTGGCCGCCTATTCTTCCCCGAAGGAGGCTCTCTTTCCCCACATCCTGCGAACTCCCTTTCCCAGCCTCCTGGAAAAGCGCTTCTTGCAGTTCCTTTCAGAAAATCCTATGGACGGAGAAGCCTGGTAGGCTGCAGTCCGTGGGGTCGCTGAGGGTCGGACACGACTGAGCGACTGCACTTTCATTTTCACTTTCATGCATTGGAGAAGGCAATGGCAACCCACTTACTGTTCTTGCCTGGAGAATCCCAGGGACGGGGGAGCCTAGTGGGCTACCGTCTATGGCGTCGCACAGAGTCGAACACGACTGAAGCAACTTAGCAGCAGCAGCAGCAGCAGTTCCTTTCTTAGGGGCAGTTATCCCTGAGATTGGGACCTGGAAAGGCAGAGCCACCTCCACACACACGTCTTTTCTGTCCCCTTTCCTCTGGAGGAGAGCTCTAGTGAGCCTAGGTCTGTCAGGAAAATTCTTGGCTTTGACGGGATCCCACCCGGTGTGTGAACCTGCATACCCGACCTAGGGGCCACAGGCACCTGTTTTGCTCGAGTGGGTCCTGGAGGGGTGCAGCATAGCAAGAGCTTAAAAATCCATCCAATTTGTCTTTTTTTTTTTACCTCGGAGAGAACGAGTTTGCTCCACCTCCACCCTTTGGCAGTGTGGAGGGAAGAGGGCACCACCCTCTCCCAAAGGGGACATAGGGCCTACCAGGAGAGAAAGGCCCCTTGAGGAGCTGAGCCCAGGTAGGCAGCCAGTGATGTCAAGCACACTCCCGCTGCTTGCTTCTTCATGGGCACTCCCACGATCTGCTAGGAATGTCTTTGCAAGGATCTCAAAGGGAAGGGGAGATACATGGCCCTGTCTCTGGAACTTCAGTCCTCTGAGCAGATCTGGAGGTCTTGAGTTGTATAAGCAAACCTGTTCCTTCCAAATAGAGGCTTGCAAACACACCCCCGGTGGTTGCCTCTTCTTCCCCGAAGAAGTCTTTCTTTCCCCACATGCTGCGAACTCCCTGTCCCAACCTCCAAGAATAGCGCTTCTTGCCATTCCTTTCTTAGAGGCAGTTATCCCTGAGCTTGGGGCCGTAGGGAGTAGCCCCACACTCACAGGGAAAGGCAAAGACTCCTCCATACATCTCCTCTATCCCCTTTGCTCTGGAGGAGAGCTCTAGTGAGCCTAGGTCTTTCAGGAAAATTCTTGGCTTGGACAGGATCTCACCCTGTTTGTGAACCTGCATACCCAACCAGGGGCCACAGAGCACCTGTTTCAGTAAAGTGGGCCCTGAAAGGGTGCAGCCTAGCAAGAGCTTGAAAATCCATTCAATTGCTGTTTTTGTACCTCTGACAGAGCGAGCTTGGCTCCACCCTTTGGCAGTGAGGAGAAAAGAGGCATGACACCCTCCCCAAGGGGACATGGGGCCTACTTCGAGAGGAAAGGCCCCTTGTGGAGCTGAGGCCAGGAAGGCACACAGTCGTGTCAAACACACTCCCACTGCTTGCTTCTTCAGGGGCACTCCCGCTATCAGCTAGGAATGTCTTTGCAATGATCACAAAGGGAAGGGGAGATACAGGGCCCTGCTTCTGGACCTCCGGTGCTCTGAGCAAATCTCGAGGTCTCCCGTTGTTGGTCAAGGTCAAGGTCAAGTTCAAGTTCAAGGTCAAGTCAAGTCAAGGTCAAGTTCAAGTTCAAGTTCAAGTTCAAGTTCAAGTTCAAGTTCAAGTTCAAGGTCAAGGTCAAGTTCAAAGTTCAAGTTTCAAGTCAAGTCAAGTTCAAGGTCAAGGTCAAGTTCAAGTCAAGGTCAAGTTCAAGTTCAAGTTCAAGTTCAAGTCAAGTTCAAGTTCAAGGTCAAGTTCAAGTTCAAGTTCAAGTCAAGTTCAAGTTCAAGTCAAGTTCAAGTTCAAGGTCAAGGTCAAGTCAAGTTCAAGTTCAAGTTCAAGTTCAAGTTCAAGTTCAAGGTCAAGTTCAAGTTCAAGGTCAAGTCAAGTTCAAGGCAAGGCCAAGCCCAAGACCAAGGCAAGGGCAACGGCAACGCCAAGGGCAAGGCCAAGGCCCAGGCCAAGGCAAAGGCCAAGGCCACCAAAGCGAAGCCCAAACCCCGTAACGCCTGACAAAAGGCAGAAGCCACTAGGCCCCTGTGCAGAGGAAGCCACTGAAGGCAGCAAGGCCACAGAGCTCCCCGACTCCCATTCCCACATGAAGATGTGAGGATAAAGGGCCTCATCCCAGCAAAGCACCCGCTCCCACCACCCCCAACCCCGGCCCCCGCCCCCCGCAGCACGCCCCCTGAAACAACACTGTCTTCCCAGAAAAGAGAACGGAGAAGCCATGTGTGTGCCAAAGGAGCAAGATGAACGAACGATGCCACGCCCTCCGAATTTGGGCACACCTGACGCCTCGGAACCCCGGGCCTGGCCGATGGGTCCCAGCCGTTCTCGGGTGGGAGGGGGGTCAACACATTGGCCGAGAGCCCTTGCCCAGGCCACCCGCAAATCCCCTGAGATGTGATCCGACCACAGGGACCGAGGGCAAACGTACCGCTTGAGGTGCTGGAGGAGCCGGACGAAGCCATGGTGGGAGAGGCACACGGGCACGCTGCAGACTGCTGGCCGAGTGGGCGGGGACCCAGCAGCTCAGGACTCTGGAGAACGGGAGGCGTCTCCGCCACCATTGACGTCAATAGGGTTTGGGTGGGTAGATGGAGGGGGCCGCCCCTGGCCTCTTTCCAAGCAGAGACCCTGGACGGAGTCCCGTGGAGCGAGTGGGCTTTTCCCGGCACGGCTGTGCCCTGGACCGCCAAGATCCCCGTTGGGTGGGCGGGCAGTTCGGGGGCTTTGGTTTGTGGCCCTCCCTCGCAGCGGGGGGTGGGTTCAACCCGAGTGGATCAATCAGGGGCCCTCAGCAGTGCCAAGGGAACTCACCGCCCAGGAAACGCCCCTAGGTCCCTTTGAATTGGCCACCAACGCCCCCTTTCCCAGCCTGCCTTGCTCTGAGATTTCCCGCCTTTTCACATTCCACAGGTCCCTGGTCCTCGACTGTCCCCCGCTGGCTCCTCCGAGGCATTCCGGGACACCAGACGCTCTCTCCAGCGCCTCCACCTAGATCCCTCGCTGTCCTCGCCTCCGTTTCCCCCATGCCCCCTCCCAACTCCTCCGTGGGCTCTTGGCATCCTTTCCCTACAGCAGTCCCAGAGTGCCACCCCGAGGGCTTTGAGTTGCCTGGAGCCCAAGGCTCCGGCCAGAGACCTGAGGGGCCAGCGTCTGGACTGGCAGCTAATGCCATTTGGGGCTTTTCTCACGTGGAGCCTGAGGCCCGCACCTCCGCGGGCAACCCCCCAGCGCGAGTGCCCTGGAGATACCCGCCCAAGGGGACAGTGTATCCCCTACTGTGGGGAAGGAGGTTCCTGTTTTCCCTGCACTGGTTCGACTTTCACGCCGAGGATCGACTCACACCATGGTGGCAAGTGGAATAGCCTTGTGGGAAAGCCTCATGGGAAAGACTCCAGGGAAAGCCACAGATTCCTTGATCCACGAGAAGGGAAGCGTGACACTGCTGCTACCGCTCGGGAGGAAAGCGCACGTGCATGACCCCACTCGAGCCGAGGACTGACGCAAGCTTGGGAGACTCCAGAAGTACGCCAAGATCCATGTCAGCACTGGAGAGGAATCCTCAGGTTCCGGTCCCGACTCCACACAAGGTCTTAGGCCCCGGCATCGACCGGAGAGGAATCCTGAGAGGCCCCTAGCACCTCGCATGGGGACTGGCCTTTCCTGAGGTCACCAGAGCGGGTCCCTGAGGTCTCCGTCGTAACTCGAGAGCACCTGCCGCAACTCGAGAAAATCCAGGAGGTTCTCCCCTCCAGGCGAGATGAGGCCCATTTCCGCTGAGGCGTCTCGAGGCTAATCACACCTAACCTGGAACTTCCAAAGGGTCCTTCACACCCTTGCTGCAAGTCAAGAAGTTCTCCGACATACCCATATCCACTCGAGAGGAAGGACGAGGTTCCCGCCCATATCCAGCGGAGCCCGTTTCCGCCTCGTAGCTCGAGAAGAGGGATCCTTTCCCTTCGTCGTCGGGAAAGAATTCCCGGCCTTCCCGTCGCATCTCAAGAGGAGGCGCTCTCCACAGGAAAGACGAGAGGAACTCCAGGGCCTTGCCAGCATTCCAAGAGTCCCCCAGATGTCTAAGTCCATTCCAGAAGAAACTGTTTTCCCTGCACTGCCTCGACGTTCACGCCGAGGATCGACTCACACCACCGTGGCACGTGGGACAGCCCTGTTGGAAAGCCTCGTGGGAAAGCCTCAATGGAAAGCGACAGATCCCTTGATCCACACGTCGGCAAGCGTGACACTGCTGCTGCAGGTCGTGAGGAAATGGCAGGTGCATGCCCCCACACGAGATGAGGACTGACTCCCCTGGTGAGACTCCAGAAGTACGGAAAGATTCATGTCAGCACTGGAGAGGCATCCTCAGGGTCTGGCCCGACTCCACACAAGGTCTTAGGCACCGGCATCGATGGGAGAGGAATCCCTAAAGGCCCCCTGGTAACTCGCATGGGGACTGGCCTTTCCTGAGGCCACCAGAGCGGGTCCCTGAGGACCCGTCGTAACTCGAGAGCACCTGCCGCAACTGGGTAAAATCCAGGAGGTTCTCCCCTCCAGGCGGGATGAGGCCCATTTCCTCTGAGGTGTCTGGAGGCTCATCACACCTAACCTCTGGAAATTAAAAAGGGTCCTTGCTGCAACTCAAGAAGTTCCCCGACATACCCGTCTCCACACGAGAGGAAGCACGAGGGTCCCGCCCACATTCAGAGGAACCCCGTTTCCGCCGAGATGAAGGATCCTATCCTGCTTAGTCAGGAAAGATTTTTCGGCGTTCCCATGGCATCTCAAGAGCAAGGGTTCTCAATAGGAAAGGCAAGAGGAACTCCAGGGTCGTGCCACCATTTCAAGAGTCCCCAGATGTCTCAGTCCATTCCAGGGAAACCTGTTTTCCCTTCACTGCCTCGACTTTCAAGCCGAGGATCGACTCACACCACGGTGGCACGTGGGACAGCCCTGTGAGCCTCGTGGGAAAGCCTCGAGAGGAAAGCCACAGATCCCTTGATCCACGCGAAGGGAAGCGTGACACTGCTGCTACAGCTCGGGAGGAAAGCGCACGTGCATGCCCCACTCGAGACGAGGGACTGACTCCCTGGGGAGACTCCAGAAGTACCCCAAGATCCATGTCATCACTGGAGAGGAAACCTCAGGTTCCGGCACCGAATCCACTCAAGGTCTTAGGCCCCGGCATCGACCGGATAGGAATCCCGAGAGGCCCCGGAGCAACTCGCAAGTGGACTAGCCATTCCAGAGGCCACCAGAGCGTGTCCCTGAGGTCCCCGTCGTAATTCGAGTGCACCTACCGCAACTCGAGAAAATCCAGGAGGTTCTCACCTCCAGGCGAGATGAGGCCCATTTCCGCTGAGGCGTCTCGAGGGTAATCACATCTAACATCTGGAACTTCCAAAGGGTCCTCTCACACCCTTGCTGCAACTCAAGAAGTTCCCCGACATACCCGTCTCCACTCGAGAGGAAGCACGAGAGTCCGGCCACATCCAGAGGAGCCCCGTTTCCGCCTCCTAGCTCGAGAGGAGGGATCCTTTCCCTGCGTGGTCGGGAAAGAATTCCCGTTTCCCATCGCATCTCAAGAGGAGGCGCTCTCCACAGGAAAGGCGAGAGGAACTCCAGGGTCGTGCCACCATTCCCAGAGTCCCCCAGATGTCTCAGTCCATTCCAGGGAAACCTGTTTTCCCTGCACTGCCTCGACTTTCAAGCGAGGATCGACTCACACCTCGGTGGCACGTGGGACAGCCCTGTGGGGCCTCCTGGGAAAGCCTCGTGGGAAAGCCTCGAGGGAAAGCCACAGATCCCTTGATCCACGCGAAGGGAAGCGTGACACTGCTGCTACAGCTCGGGAGGAAAGCGCACGTGCATGCCCCCACTCGAGACGAGGACTGACTCCCCTGGGGAGACTCCAGAAGTACCCCAAGATCCATGTCAGCACTGGAGAGGAATCCTCAGGTTCCGGCACCGAATCCACACAAGGTCTTAGGCCCGGCATCGACCGGATAGGAATTCCGAGAGGCCCCGGAGCAACTCGCAAGTGGACTAGCCATTCCCTGAGGCCACCAGAGCGTGTCCCTGAGGTCACCGTCGTAATTCGAGTGCACCTACCGCAACTCGAGAAAATCCAGGAGGTCTCCCCCTCCAGGCGAGATGAGGCCCGTTTCGGCTGAGGCCTAACGAAGCTAATTACACCTAATCTCTGGAACTTCCAAAGGGTCCTTCACACCCTTGCTGCAAACTCAAGAAGTTCCCCGACATACCCGTCTCCACTCGAGAGAGAAGCACAGAGTTCGCCCACTTCCAGAGGAGCCCCGTTTCCGCCTCCTAGCTCGAGAGGTGGGATCCTTTCGCTGCGTGGTCGGGAAAAGAATTCCCGGCGTTCCCGTCGCATCTCAAGAGGAGGCGCTCTCCACAGGAAAGGCGAGAGGAACTCCAGGGTCGCGCCTCCATTCCATTAGTCCCCCAGATGTCTCAGTCCATTCCAGGGAAAACTGTTTTGCCTGCACTGCCTC
>NW_017196523.1:0-8464 GCF_001704415.2 Capra hircus
GCTTCCGAAGAGTCAAAATCTTTAGAATAGGATGATTTAAAAGTTTCATTTGTTGAGTCAATGCTTGCTGCCAAATTTTCATATCCTTTATTTTTAGATATAGTTGGCATATAGAAAAACAAGTAGTAGACCTGGCATTAGCAACATTAGATCTTTGAGTTAAGTACCTTCTTTGTTATATCCCACTGCACCTTTGTTCTATAGAGATGTAACTTTAATGCTTTAAGGAGATGCAAATTAAAGAAAAACACTTCAGGGAAACAAAATCAACATTCATTAAGGAAGAGAGCTAAAAAGTGTTAACAAGCTTCTTGGCCAGAAGATAATGTAAATCACCTGAGACCTTTTGTATACAAAATGATGTATAGAAAGAGTCTGGCTGCGAACGCTACATAATTCTGTGTTACCCATTGATCTCCGTGTTTTATCAAAAGTATAAAAGGCCTTCTGAACAATAAAGGATCAGACCAGTTTCTCGAACTAGTCTCTCGGCCTGGTTTCTTGGACTCTGGCTCCCCCCATGTCTCTCTCTCTCCTCTTCTCTCCCCTTCCCTCTCTCTGCTCTTTACTTTAACTTCAGGCTGAATCTCCATCTGGGGCGCAGAGGCTCGCCAGGTCTACTTACTTGCCCCGGCTGTTAAGACCCGCACGAAAGGGAGCTTAAGGCGAGGCACCCTTAGATATTCAAGCGGGCGCCGGTGGCCAACGTAGATGGTGCAAATTCCTTGTCTGGAATTTTATTGGCCTTCCGCGTAAACCAAGCTATTCAGCCCTCTTCCTCCACTTAATCTTCTTATTACACTATAGTTTCTTAATCTAATCTTACATTACTAAACAAACAAGTCTTTCCACGCCAACGCCGTTCACCCTTTCGAATTCCCTGGATCCACCGGGCTGGACCCCGCAGAAAGCCTCGTGGGAAAGCCTCGTGGGAAAGCCTCGAGGGAAAGCCCCTTATCCCTTGGTTCACGCGAAGGGAAGCGTGACACTGCTGCTACAGCTCGGGAGGAAAGCGCACGTGCATGCCCCACTCGAGACGAAGACTGACTCCCCTGGGAGACTACAGAAGTACCCCAAGATCCATGTCAGCACTGGAGAGGAATCCTCAGGTTCCGGCACTGACTCCACACAAGGTTTTAGCTACAGCATTGACGGGAGAGGAAACCCGAGAGGCCCGAAGGCCCCGAGCAACTCGCAAGGGGACTGGCCTTTCCTGAGGCCAAAAGAGCGGGTCCCTGAGGTCCCCGTCGTAAGTCGAGAGCACCTGCCGCAACTCGAGAAAATCCAGGAGGTTCTCCCCTCCTGGCGAGATGAGGCCCATTTCAGCTGAGGCGTCTCTAGGCTAATCACACCTAAACTCTGGAACTTCCAAAGGTCCTTCACACCCTGCTGCAACTCAAGAAGTTCCCCGACATACGCGACTCCACTCGAGAGGAAGCACGAGAGTCCCGCCCACATCCAGAGGAGCCCTGTTTCCGCCTCCTAGCTCGAGAGGAGGGATCCTTTCCCTGCGTGGTCGGGAAAGAATTCCCGGCGTTCCCGTCGCATCTCAAGTGGAGGCGCTCTCTACAGGAAAGGCGAGAGGAACTCCAGGGTCGTGCCACATTCCCAGAGTCCCCGAGATGTCTCAGTCCATTCCAGGGAAACCTGTTTTCCCAGCACTGCCTCCACTCTCAAGCCGAGGATCGACTCCCACCACGGTGGCACGGGACAGCCCTGTGGAAGCCCGTGGAAAGCCTCTTGGAAAGCCTCTAGGGAAAGCCACAGATCCCTTGATCCACGCAAAGGGAAGTGCGACACTGCTGCTACAGCTCGGAAGGAAAGCGCACGTGCATGCCCCACTTGAGACGAGGACTGACTCCACTGGGGAGACTTCAGAAGTACCCCAGATCCATGTCAGCACTGGAGAGGAATCCTCAGGTTCCGGCACCGGCTCCACACAAGATCTTAAGCCCCGGCATCGACGGGAGAGGAATCCCGAGAGGCCCCGAGCAACTCGCATGGGGACTGGCCTTTCCTGAGGCCACCAGAGCGGGTCCCTGAGGTCCCCATCGTAAGTCGAGAGCACCTGCCGCAACTCGAGAAAATCCAGGAGGTTCTCCCCTCCAGGCGAGATGAGGCCCATTTCCGCTGAGGCGTCTCAGGCTAATCACACCTAACATCTGGAACTCCAAAGGGTCCTTCACACCCTTGCTGCAACTCAAGAAGTTCCCGACATACCCGTCTCCACTCGAGAGGAAGCACGAGTCCCGCCCACATCCAGAGGAGCCCCGTTTCCGCCTCCTAGCTCGAGAGAGGGATCCTTTCTCTGCGTGGTCGGGAAAGAATTCCGGCGTTCCCGTCGCATCTCAAGAGGAGGCGCTGTCCACAGGAAAGGCCAGAGGAAATCCAGGTCGTGCCCCATTCCCAGAGTCCCCCAGATGTCTCAGTCCATTCCAGGCAAACCTGTTTTCCCTGCACTGCATCGACTTTCAAGCCGAGGATCGAAACACACCACGGTGGCACGTGGGACAGCCCTGTGGAAAACCTCGTGGGAAAGCCTCGTGGAAAGCCTCGAGGGAAAGCCACAGATCCCTTGATCCACGCGATGGGAAGCGTGACACTGCTGCTACAGCTCGAGAGGAAAGCGCACGTGCATGGCCCCACTCGAGACGAGACTGACTCCCCTGGGGAGACTCCAGAACTACCCCAAGATCCATGTCAGCACTGAGAGGAATCCTCAGGTTCCGGCACATCTCCACACAAGGTCTTAAGCCCCGGCATCGTCGGGAAAGGAATCCCGAGAGGCCCCGAGCAACTCACATGGGGACTGGCCTTTCCTGAGGTCAGGAGAAGGTCCCTGAGGTCCCCGTCGTAAGTCGAGAGCACCTGTCGCAACTCGAGAAAATCCAGGAAGTTCTCCCCTCCAGGCGAGATGAGGCCATTTCCACTGAGGCGTCTGGAGGCTAATCTCATCTAACATCTGTAACTTCCAAAGGGTCCTTCACACCCTTACTGCAACTCAAGAAGTTCCCCGACAAACCCGGTCTCCACTCGAGAGGAAGCACGAGAGTCCCTCCCACATCCAGAGGAGCCCCGTTTCCGTCTCCTAGCTCGAAGGAGGGATCCTTTCCCCTGCGTGGTCGGGGAAAGAATTCCCGGCGTTCCCGTCGCAACTCAAGAGGAGGCGCTCTCCACAGGAAAGGCCAGAGGAACTCCAGGGTCGTGTCACCATTCCCAGAGTCCCCCAGAAGTCTCAGTCCATTCCAGGAAACCTGTTTTCCCCTGCACTGGCCTCGAGTTCCAAGTCGAGGATCGACTCACACCAAGGTGGCACGTGGGACAGCCCTGTGGGAAAGCCTCGAAGGAAAACCTCGTGGGAAAGCCTCGAGGGAAAGCCCCAGATCCCTTGATCCACGCGAAGGGAAGCGCGACACTGCTTGTTACAGCTCGGGAGGAAAGCGCATTGCATGCGCCCACTCGAGACGAGGACTGACTCCCCTGGGGAGACTCCTGAAGTACCCCAAGATGCATGTCAGCACTGGGAGAGGAATCCTCAGGTTCCGGCACAGACTCCACACAAGGTCTTAGGCCCCGGTATCGACGGGGGAGGAATCCCGAGAGGCCCCCGAGCAACTCGCATGGGGACTGGCCTTTCCTGAGGCCACCAGAGCAGGTCCCTGAGGTCCCCATCATAAGTCGAGAGGCACCTGCCGCAACTCGAGAAAATCCAAGGAGGCTGTCCCCACCAGGCGAGATGTGGCCCATTTCCGCTGAGGCGTCTCGAGGCTAATCACACCAAACCTCTGGAACTTCCAAAGCGGTCCCTCACACCCTTGCTGCAACTTAAGAGGTTCCCCGACATACCCGTCTCCACTCGAGAGGAAGCACGAGAGTCCCGCCCACATCCAGAGGAGCCCCGTTTCCGCCTCCTAACTGAAGAGGAGGGATCCTTTCCCTGTGTGGTCGGGGAAGAATACCCGGCTTTCCCCGTCGCATCTCAAGAGGAGGCGCTTCTCCACAGGAAAGGCGAGAGGAACTCCTGGGTCGGGCCACTATTCCCAGAGTCCCCCAGATGTCTCAGTCCATTTCAGGGAAACCTGTTTTCCCTGCACTGGCCTCGACGTTGAAGGCCGAAATCGACTCACACCACGGTGGCACGTGGGACATCCCTGTGGGAAAGCCTCGTGGGAAAGCCTCGTGGGAATGCCTCGAGGGAAAGCCACAGATCCCTTGATCCAGGCGAAGGGAAGCATGACACTGCTGCTACAGATCGGGAGGAAAGCGCATGTGCATGCCCCCACTCGAGACGAGGACTGACTCCCCTGGGGAGACTCCAGAAGTACCCCCAAGAAGCATGTCAGCACTGATGAGGAATCCTCAGATTCCGGCACCGACTCCACACAAGATCTTAGGCCCCTGCATCGACGGGAGAGGAATCCCGAGAGGCCCCGAGGAACTCGCATGGGGACTGGCCTTTTCTGAGGCCACCAGAGCGGGTCCCTGAGGTCCCCGTCGTAAGTCGAGAGCACCTGTCGCAACTCGAGAAAATCCAGGAGGTTCTCCCGTCCAGGCGAGATGAGGCCCATTTCCGCTGAGGCGTCTCCAGGCAAATCACACCTAACATCTGGAACTGCCAAAGGGTCCTTCTAAACCTTGCTGCAACTCAAGAAGTTCCCCGACATACCCGTCTCCAGTCGAGAGGAAGCACGATGGTCCCGCCCACATCCAGAGGAGCCCCGTTTCCGCCTCCTAGCTCGAGAGGAGGGTTCCTTTCCCTGCGTGGTCGGGAAAGAATTCCCGGCGTTCCCGTCGCATCTCAAGAGGAGGCGGTCTCCACAGGAAAGGCCAGAGGAACTCCAGGGTCGTGCCACCATTCCCAGAGTCCCCAGATGTCTCAGTCCATTCCAGGCAAACCTGTTTTCCCTGCACTGCCTCGACTTTCAAGCCGAGGATCTACACACACCACGGTGGCACGTGGGACAGCCCTGTGGGAAACCCTCGTGGGAAAGCCTCCTGGGAAAACCTCGTGGGAAAGCCTCTAGGGAAAGCCACAGATCCCTTGATCCACGCGAATGGAAGCGCCACCCTGCTGCTACAGCTCGGGAGGAAAGCGCACGTTCATGCCCCCACTCGAGACGAGGACTGACTCCACTGGGGAGACTCCAGAAATACCCCAAGATCCATGTCAGCACTGGAGAGTAATCAAGTTCCGGCACCCTCTCCACACAAAATCTTAGGCCCCGGCATCGACGGGAGAGGAATCCCGAGAGGCCCCCGAGCAACTCGCATGGGGACTGGCCTTTCCTGAGGCCACAGAGCGCGTCCCTGAGGTCCCCCTCTTAAGTCGAGAGCACCTGCCGCAACACGAGAAAATCCAGGAGGTTTCCCCCTCCAGGCGAGATGAGGCCCATTTCCGCTGAGGCGGCTCGAGGCTAGTCACACCTAAACTTTGGAACTTCCAAAGGGTCCTTCACACCCTTGCTGGCACCTCAAGAAGTTCCCCGACATTCCCGTCTCCACTCGAGAGGAAGGACGAGAGTCCCGCCCTCATTCAGAGGAGCCCCGTTTCCGCCTCTGAGCTCGAGAGGAGGGATCCTTTCCCTGCGTGGTTGGGAAAGAATTCCCGGCGTTCCCGTCGCATCTCAGAGGAGGCGCTCTCCACAGGAAAGGCGAGAGAAAATCCAGGGTCGTGCCACATTTCCCAGAGTCCCCAGGAATGTCTCAGTCCATTCCAGGGAAACCTGCATTCCCTGCACTGCCTCGACTTTCAAGCGAAGATCGGACTCACACAACGGTGGCACGTGGGACAGCCCTGTGGGAAAGCCTCTTTGGAAAGCCTCGAGGGAAAGCCACAGATCCCTTGATCCACGCGAAGGGAAGCGTGACCATGCTGCTACAGCTCGAGAGGAAAGCGCATGTGCATGCCCCCACTCGAGACGAGGACTGACTCCCCTGGGGAGACTCCAGAAGTACCCAAGATCCATGTCAGCACTGGAGAGGAATCCGCAGGTTCTGGCACTGACTCCACACAAGGTCTTAGGCCCCAGCATCGACGGGAGAGGAATCCCGAGAGGCCCCCGAGCAACTCGCATGGGGACGGGCCTTTCCTGAGGCCACCAGAGCGGGTCCCTGAGGTCCCCGAAGTAAGTCGAGAGCACCTGGCGCAACTCGAGAAAATCCAGGAGGTTCTCCCCTCCAGGCGAGATGAGGCCCATTTCCACAGAGGCGTCTCGAGGCTAATCACATCTAACATCTGTAACTTCCAAAGGGTCCTTCACACCCTTGCTGCAACTAAAGAAGTTCCCCCGACATACCCCGTCTCCACTCGAGAGGAAGCACGAGAGTCCCGCCCACATCCAAGAGGAGCCCCGTTTCCGTCTCCTATCTCGAGAGGAGGGATCCTTTCCCTGCGTGTTCGGTCAAGAATTCCCAGCGTTTCCGTCGCATCTCAAGAGGAGGCGCTCTCCACAGGAAAGGAGAGAGGAACTCCAGGGTCCTACACATTCCCAGAGTCCCCCAGATTTCTCAGTCCATTCCAGGGAAACCTGTTTTCCCAGCACAGCCTCCACTTTCAAGCCGAGGATCGACTCACACCACGGTTGAACGTGGGACAGATCTATGGGGAAGCCCTCGTGGGAAAGCCTCGTTGGAAACCCTCGAGGGAAAGCCGCAGGTCCCTTGATCCACGAGAAGGGAGGTGCGACCCTGCTGCTACAGCTTGGAAGGAAAGCGCACATGCATGCCCCCACTCGAGACGAGGACTGACTCCCCTGGGGAGACTCCAGAAGTACCCCAAGATCCATGTCAGCACTGGAGAGGAATCCTCAGGATCCGACACAGACTCCACACAAGGTCCCAGGGCCCGGCATCGACGGGAGAGGAATCCCGAGAGGCCCCCGTGCAACTGCATGGGGACTGGCCTTTCCTGAGGCCACCAGAGCGGGTCCCTGAGGTCCCAGTCGTAAGTCGAGAACACCTGCCGCAACTCGAGAAAATCCATTAGGTTCTCCCCCATCCAGGCGAGATGAGGCCCTTTTCCGATGAGGCTCCTCGAGGCTAATCACACCTAAACGCTGGGAATTTCCCAAGGGTCCTTCACACCCTTGCTGCAACTCAAGAAGTTCCCCGTCATACCCGACTCCACTCGAGAAGAAGGACGAGAGTCCCGCCCACATACAGAGGAGCCCCTTTTCCGCCTCATAGCTCTAGAGGAGGGATCTGTTCCCTGCGTGGTCGGGAAAGTATTCCCGGAGTTTCCGTCGCATCTCAAGAGGAGGCGCTCTCCACTTGAAACGGGAGAGGAACTCCAGGTTCGTGCCACCGTTCCCACACTCCCCGAGATGTCTCATTCCATTCCACGGAAAACTTTTTTCCCTGCACTGCCTCGACTTTCATTCTGAGGATCGACTCACACCACGGTGGCATGTGGGACAACCCTGTGGGACAGCCTCGTGGGAAAGTCTCCTGAGAAAGCCTCGAGTGAAAGCCACAGATCCCATGATCACGCGAAGGGAAGCGTGACACTGCTGCTACAGCTCGGGAGGAAAACCCACGTGCATATCCCCACTCGCGAAGAGGAATGACTCCCCTGGGAGACTCCAGAGTACCCAAGATCCATGTCAGCACTGGAGAGGAATCCTCAGGATCCGGCGCAGACTCCACACAAGGTCCCAGGCCTGGCATCGACGGGAGAGGAATCCCGAGAGGCCCCCGTGCAACTGCATGGGACTGGCCTTTCCTGAGGCCACCAGAGCGGGTCCCTGAGTCCCAGTCGTAAGTCGAGAGCACCTGCCGCAACTCGAGAAAATCCAGGAGGTTCTCCCCTCCAGGCGAGATGAGGCCCATTTCGCTGAGGCGTCTCTAGGCTAATCACACCTAACCTCTGGAACTTCCAAAGGGTCCTTCACACCCTTGCTGCAACTCAAGAAGTTCCCCGACATACCGTCTCCACTCGAGAGGAAGCACGAGAGTCCCGCCCACATCCAGAGACCCTGTTTCCGCCTCCTAGCTCGAGAGAGGGATCCTTTCCCTGCGTGGTCGGGAAAGAATTCCCGGCGTTCCCGTCGCATCTCAAGAGGAGGCGCTTCTACAGGAAAGGCGAGAGGAACTCCAGGTCGTGCCACATTCCAGAGTCCCCGAGATGTCTCAGTCCATTCCAGGGAAACCTGTTTTCCCAGCACTGCCTCCACTCTCAAGCGAGGATCGACTCACCACGGTGCACGTGGACAGCCCTGTGGAAAGCCTCGTGGAAAGCCTCTTGGGAAAGCCTCTAGGGAAAGCCACAGATCCCTTGATCCACGCGAGGGAAGCGCGACACTGCTGCTACAGCTCGGAAGGAAAGCGCACGTGCATGCCCCACTTGACGAGGACTGACTCCACTGGGGAGACTTCAGAAGTACCCCCAGATCCATGTCAGCACTGGAGAGGAATCCTCAGGTTCCGGCACCGGCTCCACACAAGATCTTAACCCCGGCATCGACGG